>NC_056725.1:808137122-808437122 GCF_019279795.1 Protopterus annectens | reverse complement strand
TGAAACACTGAGAATAACATTAGGTTGCCTTAAGGAATCTAGCACTTCTTGAACTTTTGTGAGGTGAAGGTCTCAGTATACTGAATGAATAACCATGCTGTTCTTTGGTGGGATCATAGAACACTTATTATTAGTCTTTGAAAAGTGGCTGGGGTACCAGGTGGACCAAAGGGAAAGAGGGTGTATTAAAAAGGTCATTTACCATGGAGAGGGTAGCTCTTTCCTTGTCCTTCTTGGTAATAGGAATCTGTCATTACCATTTGATCATATCCACTGTAGTGAGGAATTGGGCTTTCCTAGCTGTTCCACCAATCCATCTACCCTAGGCCTGGGGTAGTACCATTTGCTCTTGGTATCAATAACACTAAGGCTATTTCATTTGCTGGTTGACTCCTCTATCACCCCAACTTCTTTATCTCTTTTAACATTTTCCAATACATCTTGGTAATGGATTTCTGGTATCCTGAAAGGGTTTAACCTACCTTTTCCTCTGGTATGGTCTCTCTGTGGTCCGAAACAAGGGAAGTACAACCAGGTAACTCAAAACATATGTTCTGATATCTTAAGAGAAATCCTAAAGCCTCTTGTCTTAGAGAAGGTGTCATCCACCACTATTTGAGGGGCGAATTTCAGCAATTTCTCTTGTTCATGAGTCATTGCTTTTAACCCCATGCAAAACACATTGACCTGGGGTTCTTTCTAGGGTTTTAGTACATTTATGTGATAAATCTGTTCTAGACCTCTATTCCCAAATTGTTTTACCCTATAGTTTAACTAGGTCACCTTCTTTACAGTTTCATAGAGTCACTGCAATTTAGTCAAGAACGTGTTCTAACTGGTGGGAATCAGAACTAAGACCCAATCACATACTTGGAACTCCCTCTCATGACATTTCTGTTGTACACACCTTGCTAACCAGCTTATTATTTGTCCAGGTTCTCCAGAACAATAGGCATTACTACTCTAACTTTTTCTCTTGTAAGCTTTCATAACATTGAAGTTCAGTCTTAAAAGGGTTTTTTCCTCTTTCCAAGTTTCTTTCACAATATCTAACAGCTCCTTATGGTATTTAATATAGCTCAGTGGGAACTGAATCATGTGAGGCCTGGGGTACTTCTCTCACAGAAAATATCAGATAGGGCAGTAGCTGTTCCCACTTCTTTCCATCAGCCTCTATTACCTTTCTTCGCATGGACTTTAGGGTTCTGTTGAAGCATCCACCAGTTCTTCAGCCTGGTGATGATAGATGGAGATTCTACGTTATTTTGCCTAAAACTTTGGCCAGATGCCTAACATTCTTTGACATAAATGAGGATCACTGATTGTTCAAGATTTCTTTAGATATGCCTACCAACAAGAATAATAAAACTCGGTCCTTAGCAATAGCCTTGGAGATGACATTCATGAATGGAACAAGCTCAAGAAAACAGGTGGCATAATCAAGAATAACTAATTTGCATTTCTGCCTGCTACTACACCTATATAAGGGATTTACTATCACAAAACTGAGTAAGCCTATGTCAATTTTGCAGGATCTTGAGGTAGAAACATCAGAATTCACCCATGCCAAAACCCACAATATTGAATTCTAGACTTGCCCCCCCTGCAGGACCCATGTTATGACTTGTTTCTGTGTTAGGCTGTTTCACAATTTGGTACAATTTCAGGGTTGTACCTGACCAGTGTTGTGGACTTCAACGTTTTTGCCTTGAGATCCTGCAAGTTCAATGAAGGCATACTCAGATTTGTGATAGAAAACTATGTCCACGACTATTCTTTCAAAGGGCATTCCATTATTGGCATTTGTATTAAGGGATTTTTAAATCTCAGATTTGGTAATATCTTTTGACGTTCAGGACAACTAGCAAAACATTTTTCTATTTCTTTCATTATGCCAGGCTAATAGAACCAGGCCAAGAGGTTTATTTTTATTATGTCCATGCCTAACTAGCCTCCTAACACATGATTATGAACCATTTTCACTGAGACTATTTTTAATAGTTTTGGTACCAGAAACTGTCATGTAAGCTCTTCATTTTCCTTAGCTATCTATAGAGTAAATTATTCTCACTGTCAAAGTATGGATAAGCTAGTAGTAGCCCCATGGAGGAATCCCCCTCCCTATACCTCTTAACCACTCTGCATTTGGTATAGCATTCTAATTTTACCATTGGTTTTGACATCTGTTCTATGCTCTTTTTTGTCCTTTGGTCTTTTATTAGCTCCACTACTGACCAAATGAGAGACAGCTCATGAAAGTCAAAACAGAGTTAACCGACTCACTAATGTCTTATAGCTACGCTGTGCTATAATGTACCAATAACATAGTAAAGCTACAGAAATGGACCAATAGCACAGTGGACTTCTTGCTGCCTGTGCTACTGGACCATTTTTGTAGCACAACTGCATTATTGGCTTGTTCAGTACACCGTGCTCAGAGCAGCTAAAAAACATGGACTAATAGTATAGTGGGCTTATACCTGCTTGTGCCAGAGGTTCATTTTTAGTTGTAATTTGCTATTTGTCCATTTAGCTGACCATTAGCATAATATAGCTAGAAAAAAAGTCCAACATCACAGTGCAAATGGTAGCCTGCATTCTCATTTTAAAAGCTGGTACTGTAAGCTGTTTGGTAGTTGACTCATACGACTGCACCAAGGAGCTGAAATAAAGCTATTAATTATTCTCTACAGTCTTACAGTTGTCTTTCTCCTTTTTGTGAGGGAGAAAGAGAGGCTTTATGTTGGTATGTTAGGAATGGAAGACCTTTTGTTTGGTCTTCAACTTTATGGGGGTGGGGGGGGCTCTCCTCATTTACATCATCTGCTATATCTTCTAAAGATCAGTGATTTTAAATATCTAAAGTCTGAGAATTATGCTCCCCCACTAACCTGGTTCTAGTTAATCAGATCTGACTTAGAAACTAGTTCTCCAGCTGAGCCCTCTTGATGTTCAGGCATTTTACTGCAACTCAGACAATCTGAGACCTTCTTTGCCAGTTATACCTCAAGAAAGAAGGACGAGCTTCTTCTTCAACTAAGGTAGGCACTGGAATCTCTTGTGTTCCACTCTTCTCTAAGGAAGGATAGCTCATGTCAGTCATCAAAAGATTCTTTCCTGTTCTCCTCTAGATTGGAAGTTTCCCATTTCACATGAGTTAGGCTTATTCTCAACCCTGTCTGATTTCTCCTTTTCTGAAGTGTCTGGGGGTTCTTCTTTTACCTTTGACTCTTGGCAGTTTCTCTTCAGTCTTGTGTTCTGAATGTTTCTTCAGTCTTGTGTTCTGAAACTTTGTCTATTCCTTGGTTGTACTCTTTCTATATTTGAATAAGTTTTTTTCCACACACAGTCTTTCTGGAGCCTTCCACAGTAATTATGGGTTGTATACACCCCCTATTAATATTTTCTTATAGGGCAGTGTGGGTATGGTGTTACTGTAAGGCTGTAGACTGTCTCATTTCTACTTCTTTAACGGGGCAGTACCCGGACCATTATTTATGCCTTTGTCCACTTTCTCCATATATGCTTAAAGAAAGACAAATCTTTGTTAATTATCACATCATGGATATGGTAAGGTACCTCAGCCCTGGGTGCAGGATCTGTCCAAACTGGGCCTGTACTTCCATGTGGGTGATTGGCTATCACCTTATTTCCTTATGTATATAGACTATCTCTGTTAATCTTCGAGAGTGGGCCTTTTGGTTCCACAATTATGGGGCTTTCGTCAATGTGTTCACACTACGTAAGTCTAAGAATCATTGGAATTCCTTCCCATCTACTTTTACTGTGAACTTCATTAATTTTGCCATGGCTCAACAGCAAAATACCATCTGCACAATCCTAGTGGTGACTCAGTCACACTACAGGCTCACCACTCTATCATATCTCTGGTTGCCTGAATGCGATTTTTTAACTTTCTCCAGAGTACTTTACAATGTGTCCGTGTCTGCTACACTTAAAAACATGAATAGAGGACAGCTTCTCCTTTTGTTTGGTTCCAGTATTGTTACCCAATTCACTGTCTCTCTCTACTACTGTTATATAAAATCTCTGCATCTGGAGGGTCAGCCTGACACAACCAGTGTTTTATAGCAGTTGACAATGCCCTTCTAAACTTACAGATTATCAAGATTTCTAGCATAGCTTCTTTACTACTGAGCCCCTCAGGTGCCAACAAAAACTTTGCCATGTGCATCAGCTCAAATAATTGGGTTGTCTCTTCTTTGAATCTGAAACAAGACAGCTCATGGAGCTTGTAGGCCTGGGTCTCTGAAGTGGCTCAGGCACTGGCCAATAAAATGTTTTTGACCTTCTCAAAGTCTTCACATTCTGCACTTAGAATGTACACGTATGCATGAAGGAGTTCCCATGTGAGGTGTGCTGCTAAAATTTTGGCCCAGGTGGACCAATCCCATATTTGTTAGGTGGCAATCCCATAAAAAGGTTATAAGGTATGTCTTAAGCTCATCATCTTGGCTGAGAGGCTTTAGGGGAGGTGCAGACCTTTGTAGGGCAATAGATTTTGCTACTGACACTGTAACCTTAGCAGCTGTAGCAATAGTCTGGAGCAGCTACTTCATGGTGGTCATTATTTACCTTTATGACCTCTTTGTACAAGATAGCCACACTGATAAAGAACTGTTTTTTTTTTGCTGTGAGGAATTAACACTAATGCTTATGGAAGTAGCAGGTGAAACTGATAATTAGGAAGTCTGCTGCCTACATTCTCCACCTGCTCTAATAGGTAGAGGCAGCAAGCACAACTGAGTAATGTCTGTGTATCTACCTTTAAGAAGCTATCTAAGATTGTTATGTTATCAGATCTGGCCATATCGACCATGTAACAGATACATGGCAATTTGGATATGAACATTGTGTTTCTTTCTAATGTCTGTAATAATGCATGTCTAACTCCAATGTTGTTTTTCACTAAGGGCAATCATTGTAAGTGGGAAGATGAAGATCAGTGTATGTTATATACCTTTAAGAAGCTATCTGAGGGCTTGCACAAGTGTATAAATACTGAGCACATGCGAGCCTGGCTGCCATTTTGTAGTAAGCTGTTGAGATGTAACCATGAATGTCTGTAAGATCTGCCTGTTAATCAGTTTGTTTATATTTTATGATGCTGCTATCCATCCTGTTGTGTTTCTATGTATTAAAGCATCTAACGAAATACTCCACCTGCTTATCATCTAGGTTAGAGAGGGATGAGTGACATGGTGTCAGAAGTGACATGTCTAAAAGGAGATGGTGTCAGACGAGGCATATCTAAAAAGGCATGATGTTAAAGGAAGCATGGCCAAAATGACTTGTTGCCAGAAAGAGCTCCAGTTTCTTCAATTTAAGTCTGAGGCACCAGGTTGGTATTGGAGAAATATAGAGGAGTGGATCATACCTACTGCATGTATAATTCGCAAAACAGATCAGATATGAATTTCAGATGTTAAAACTTGCTCAAACAATTTATTTGCAAAATATGAAACTAAGCATACAGAACACTCTAAACAATATTTGAATAAACCAATATGTCTGATATTGATAAAAATATTCAAATTACAAAGGAAAATGTTTGAAATAAATTCTGAATTGCATTAAAGAAAATAAGGGAAATGACCACATTTTTTTTGCTAGCACATATATTTTGTATTAAAGATATCTGAATTATTAGAATTATATAAAGTGTTTGCAAGTTTATGCAGTATTACTGTAAAGTTATTTCACAAGATACAGCCATTACAGAGCATATTTCACAAAGTACAGTGTTTCAAAGAGTTTATGTGCATATGAATGCTATTACAAGCTCAAAGAACAGTTTGTTCATACATAATTACAAAGGACATATTTTTCAGTGTGTTTGTGCATACTTTGTGGGCATGGCTGATGGATTACAAAAACCCAGTGCACTTGCGTTTGTCAATACTAGTGCAGAGAACTGGAGAGTGTTTAATCAAAAGTACATTTTCATACAGGCTGCATTTTCTGATAAAGATGACAATACAAAGGCATTTATTCTACTTAATTTAGCCGGTCTTGGTGCATTCATGCTACAAGAGGGTCAACCTGTTGCCTGTGCATTTAGACCTCGTACCCAAACTGAAATGCAGTATGCTCAGATCGAGAAAGAGTATTTGACAATTGTGTTTGCATGTTCGAAGTTCCACAAGTATGCTTATAGTAGACCTATCCAGATCGAAACAGACCACCAACCTCTAGTCACTATCTTGAGAAAGCTTATGCATAGAGCTCCAGGCTCCAGCCAGATTGCAACACATGATGTTGAGATTGCAAAAGTATAATTTCACTCTTGTCTATAAGAAAGGCAAACTTCCTTATCTTGCTGATACATTATACAGATCGCTCAGAAACACCACTGAATAGCATGAGAATGAGAACTTTGATTTTAAAGTCATGGAAGTGAGAAATGTTTCCCCCACGTGTCTTGATGAGCTGAGAGATCACACAGCCACATATCCAGTTTTACAGAAACTCAACCACTTTACCAATCAAGGATGTCCGTCAAAGCAATTTAGTTTACCTCAAGAAGTGCAACCTTATTTTTCATACAGAGATGAGATTTTGTCTGACAAAGGTATCATTATGAAAGATCCAACAGTGATTGTTCCAAAGTCCTTGCAACAAGAGTTCATTACTAACTTGCATCAAGGTAACCCAGGAACAGACTCTAGGAAGGGCAAGAGGGCTAGTATTTTGGCCTTTTATGTCACAAGACGTTGAGAGAGTACTTTTATCATGTTCTGTGTGTCACAGTATTAAGCCACATCAATAGAAGGAACCAATTCAGCTAAACCAGATTCCTGAACTACCCTGGTCGACAGCAGCTACTGATATTTTCGAGTGGAATGGTCAGCATTATTTGGTGTTAGTAGATTCTTATTCCAATTGGTTTGAGATTGACCAGCTTCCGAACCTAGCATCCAGTACTGTCATTACTAAGATGAAGCATCATTTTGCAGTCCATAGTAGTTCACACAGAGTTATTTCTAACAATGGCACGCAGTTTACTAGCCAACAGTTCAAAAGATTTGTCAAAGAATGGGACTTTACTCATGTCATGAGTAGCCCTGAGTATCCGTAGTCAAATGGTTTGGCATAACATGCAGTTTAAAGTGCAAAACAGTTACTAGAGAAGTCAAAATGAAATAATAGTGATGTTTTCCTGAATCTCAGAAACATTCCTTGTGATAAACATCTTGGTTCACCTGCTCAGAGTCTTCTGTCGAGACAAACCAGAACCACATTACCAATCAATAGTCAATTGTTGGTTCCCTGAGTTAAGAACAACAGGTCAGTGAAAACCAATCTGGTGAAGAAGCGTTTAACCCAGAAGTCCTACTACAATAAGACCAGCAAACCGCTCAATCCATTATGAGAAGGAGAAGTGATAAGGAAGCAAATGTCCAAAAGTTATGATTGGATTGGAGTCATGAAGAATATTTGTCCAGAGCCAAAATCGTACATTGTGGAATCACAAGGAGCAGAGTTTAGGTGAAATCGGAAACATTTGATGCTGGTGTCCAAGCCTATACCACAGCACATAGCCTGTGAGAAAGACTCTTTGTCTCAGAGTGAGTTGTCTGGTGTTCCAGTTTCAGAGGAAGCTCCAAGGAATATTACTGTTCCTGTGACAAATCTAGAAATTCCTGATATGAGTTGTTCATCGAAGACCATCCCTGTTGCTAAACCCAGTTCATATTGTTATGTTACCAGATCTGGTCATATCGACCATGTAATAGATACCCAGCAACTTGGACATGAACATTGTGTTTGTTTCTTTTTTTTCAGTAATAATTCTTTATTATTTTTCAATTTGTTCATACAAACATTTGACTGAGAAATACACAGGTAATTTAACATTGTGTTTGTTTCTAATGTCTGTAATAATGCATGTCTAACTCCAATGTTGTTTTTTACTAAGGGCGATCTTTTTAAGCGAGAGGATGTAGATTAATGTGTGTGTATATATCTTTAAGAAGTTATCTAAGTGCTTGTGTTTAAATTATCTGTTTAACTGTTGTAGGCTACACACTCAAGTGTTGTTTTTTACTAAGGTCTATCTTTTTAAGCAAGAGGATGTAGAGCAATGTGTGTGTATGTACATTTAAGAAGCTATCTAAGCACTTGTGTTTAAATTACCTGTTGTAGGCTAAACACTCAAGTGTGATAGCCATTTCTGTGCATTTAAAGTGTTTTTTTTTATTGTATCTGATTTATTTTCTGAAAAAAAACAAAAAGATATACTTGTTTTCCCACCTTTCTAAGCTAGTATAGTCCAGTTTTCAGGTTAGTGCTGAATTCAGGGCTGTGTTACAAGTTTCTGTATTTGTCCATACCTTACTTGGATAGAAGGAAGTTTCTCTGTTCACTGTGAGTGAGGGAGCTTTGAGCAGCCTATCTGTCCCTGGAAGAGTGGTTTCAGCCCAGAAATTAGTAGTTTATTGGCCATTTTGGGCTAATTTCTCTCTCTTTCATTTCCCTGCTATAAAACCTGCATTTGCGTGGTTTTGCACGCTGGGCAGCACCGGTTAGCTAGGGTATAACTATTCCCGGCTCCACAAAGTCTACTCTTTAATTTTTCCGCTGGAACTAGACAAACTTTCAACTTAAGCACTCAAACCATTCACTTTTCATCAGAGCAAGCACTAATAAACCTTAGCACTAGACCCCCCCTATACTGTAGAGAAGGACAAGGCTCTCTATTCGACCTTACCAGCCAGTCAGTAAAACAGTTCACTGTACCTATCCATGCATGTCCAAAGGGCAATTTCAGGTGTACTCTCTGGTCCAACTGGTGAATCTGGTCATTTGGAGGCAATGTTGCAATTGCCTCATGTACACAGACAACCCTCTCCTCCTTCTACCAAACACTAATACATGCGAGAGATGCAATTATACAGCCAAACTGGAGGCTAAGCTCTCTCAACCCCAAGACAGGACCAGACAGTCAAGATGGGAAGGGAATTACTTGCATCACACCACCAGTCTCACATAGACCTATGAAACCAGCACCGGCAAAAAACACACATAAATACATGAAAACATACATGGAGGCTCTAAATAAAAATCTTCAAAAGCAACAGAGATCTCCAAAGTAGACATCCAAGCAACCTCCACCCCCCAACACAAACCATGAAACACATACTTCACAAAACCTGTGTGCTATGCAATCACAGCCCTTAAGGCAAAATAACATACCCAACACACTAATAATAGGTAATCAGGCACACTGACATCCCAGGCTGAACAAGGAGAAGGTTACTGTTAGCTGCCTGTCGGGTGCCAGGATCCGCCACATAACACAAGCACTCAGGTCACTCCAGAACAAGTACAAATATGACTCTGTCATTGTCCATGTTGGTATGAATGACCTGAGCAGTACCTCCTTAGACTACATAAAAAGAGACATGGAGGAGCTCTCTGATCACGTAGCCCAGGCCGGTATGACCCTGACCCTGAGTAGCATCTTACCCTCACCAAGAACGATACCACGGTATACAGAAAAAATTATCAATTTCAACAATTGGCTAAGCTTCTGGTATCATTCAAAGGGGATCCAGTGTCTGTCAGCCTGGGATGACATGCTCGACAAGCCATGATGCTTCGCTAGAGATGGCTTGCACCTGTCACCCTTAGGCTTTTGAATACTGGCCAAGGCTCTTGCCACCCCCATAGTGCCTTTTTTAGGCAAGACTCAAAAGACAAACCCGCTGCTGTAAATAGCACAAGTAACAAAAAACTGAGGGCAATGCTACTCAATGCCAGAAGTCTAAACCTCAAAATGCATGCACTTGAGGCACTCCTCAGTATGGAGAAAATCGATATATGTGCAGTAACAGAAACCTGGTTTAAGGCTCCAGAGAGCACCCCTGCACTACCAGGCTACAATTCATACCATACACTTTGGCCACAAAACCGGGACCGAAATACAAAAGGCAGGGGAGTATCCATATTCATCAAGGATACCCATACCTCCAGGTTAGATGCTTCAGAGATCATCCACGTGCAACTAACAATGGGCAAAACTGCTATTCAAATGATCACCCACCATGTCCCAGGACCCCCACTCCGCATTCCTGGAAACACTGGGAAACATAAAGGTCCTACCAAACACCCTGATATTGGGTGATTTCAATTATCAAACATTAACTGGGAGAACTACTCAAGTACAAACTCCCTTGCCCAACATTTCTTAGAATTTATAAACTCAAATGCCCTGGATCAGCTGGTCAACACCCCCACCAGAAGTGACAACATATTGGACCTGGTCATCACCAACATGGGAGACCGGTGTTCCACACCGGATGTCAACCTCTCGTTAGTTAGATCTGACCATAAATTAATCACTCTGGATATCCACATTCTGCCACCACCCCTGGTCAAATAAACCACTGTGAAAAATTTTTCAAAAGCAAACTTCACGTTACTTAAGACCGAGGTGGGAAGTTTCAAAGTCCCCATGCTAAAGGATAACACTGTACAAGCTGCAAAATCCTTTACTAATGCACTCTACGGGCACCTACAAGAATGCATGGATTGTGCTATCCCAAACAAAACCAAGACTCACTCCTCCAAGAAAAGGAAACCAGTCTTGTGGACCCCTGCCATAAACAAGCTATACAACAGAAGGAGGAAACTAGTACAGAAAAAAGTAAAATCCCAAGAAGGGAAGACATCCCTGATCAGTATCAGCAAGAAACTACGTTCCCTCATAAAACCATCCAAGGCTAGCTTTGAAAGAAAAATTGCCATGGACTCCAAAGATAACCACAAGGCATTCTTTAGCTATGTCAAGAATCTAAGTGGCAATTCTCAGATCTGCTCAGAGTTAGTGCAGAATGGCACAAAATACACGTAATCGACCGATAGAGCCAACATCCTGGCAGACAGGTTCAGTGCAAACTTCACCCCCCTCTCACCCCAAAAGGGCCTATAACTATACCAGAAGAATGTAGTGCCCCTGAAATCACAGACACTCAGGTTAAAACAGCCCTCTCCAAAGCCAAAAACACAGCATCAATGGGACCGGAAGGTGTCCCAGGCTGCATTCTACATGAGCTTAAAGATGAACTAACCCCTCACCCAAACACACTGTTTAAACTCAGCCTCTCCACAGGCTATGCGCCCACAGAGTAGCACACAGCAATGGTTATTCTGCTCCACAAAGGTGGAGCCACAATGGACCCTGGGAACTATCGCCCTATAAGCCTGACTAGCTTGGTCTGCAAAGCTATGGAGCGCATTATCATGGATCTCATTAACAGAGATATTGGGAACCTCCAAACACTGGACCCTACCCAGTTCGGCTTTGTTAAGGGCAGATCATGTCTCCTAAACCTGGTGGACTTCTTTGAGACAGTTACCAAGGGTATAGACTAGGAAAAGGTGGTCCACACAGCCTACCCAGACTTTGCAAAGACCTTCAACACCATTCCCCCCTCAGGTATTATAGACAAGCTCACCAGCCTGAACATAAACCCTTACGTCACAAGATGGGTTGCCAACTGGCTCATGGACAGAACCCACATGGTAAGAGTTGCAGGAGCTAGGCCTGACTCTAAACTGGTTACAAGTGGCATTCCCCAGGGCTTAGTCCTAGGACCCCTCCTATTCAGCACATACTTCTCAGAGGTACAGGCAAGCACAGGAGGACTATGGCTGACCAAGTTTGCAGATGACTGCAAACTAGGGACTATAATTGACTCTCCAGCTGACACAGACATCCTCCAAAAGGGTCTCACTGAGACAGATAACTGTTGTCAAAACCATGGCCTCAAGCTAAATGCCAAAAAGTGCATAGTCATCCCCTTTGGAAAAAATAAAGTACCCACAAACTATCACATAGGTGGTAGCCCCCCTAAATACAGAAGACGTAATAAGGGATCTGGGGACCCAAGTAGATAGTAACCTCTCCTTTGATAATCACATTGCCAAAGTGGTTAGAAAATCCTTCTATGTGGCCCACCTAATCACAAAAGGGTTTGCATCCACATTGAAAGAGGTCATTGGGCCCCTCTACGCATCACTCATCAGACCCATCATAGAGTGCAATGCCCCATTTGAGATGTACCTTACAAGACATCTGCAACAACTGGAAAGACCACATAAGTACCTCACCAAGAGGATCACTGGCCTCAAGCAGATGCCCTATGCAGCTCGACTGAAGAAACTCCAGCTGTACTGAGTTGCATACCGCCTACTCAGAGGTGATCTCTGCCTGACATACAAGGCCATGTCCAACCCAGAATTGATGGACATGCTCCACCTAAAGGAAAAGCATATTCCCTCGAGCCACACGCTCCAGGGATATAAACCTCACCATAACAATAAATAGGATGTGCTGGAGGGATAGATTCCTGTCCCAGAGACTTCCCATGCTCTGAAACAAGATTCCAATCTACATTAGGAAGAGCTCCTCGCTAACCCTCTTCAAGAGAAACCTTGACGAGTGGATGGGAAACAGAAGGTTTACCCCAGGGATCACTTCAATGACTCTGCTGGACAGAGGCACAGGGAACTAATCTAAGGGGGCAGCAAAAGCGAATACATTCTGGCTTGGCTTATAAATGCCTTTGGGCAGATAGCCTAGCACCTACCTATGAACCTATGAACAAGCATATAAATACTGAGCATGTGTGAGCCTGACTGCCATTTTGTAGTAAGCTGTTGAGATGTAAGCATGTATATCTGTAAGGTCTGTCTGTTAATCAGTTTGTTTATATTTAATGATGCTGCTATCCATCCTGATGTGTTTCTATGTATTAAAGCATCTAAACGAAATACCCCGCCTGCTTGTCATCTATGTTAGAGAGAGAGGAGTGACAACAACCATCTTTAGTTAAACATAATTAAACATATGTTTTATTGCAAATCTGGTAGATGTTTGCCAGATGCAACTGAGATATGACAGGTTGAACTTAAAAGTTTGAGTGATTTAAAACCATTTCTGTTATGTAATATAATTTCTGAGTACATAGCCATGCCTGCAGCATTTAGTTTGTCTAAATGGAACAATGCTGCTTTCCATGTTAAGCAACCCGCACTTGACTTCAGACTTTAACCAGAGTGTTAACAATTTAATGTAAATTCTCTCTCTTTCTGTCTCTCTTTTTTCTCCAAGTCTTAAACTAATAAGTGGTCATGGTCATATAATTATTCAGAATCGTCCATCTCTATCACAATCACTCAGTTACTCTGAGTTTCAAACCTCACATGCCAGATCTCAGCCTGAGGAGTAGATCAAATTGTAGACTGAAGCAAATTAATACAAGTCTCGTGTAACCAGTAAAAGTGAAAATATACAGATAGTAAATTAACATAAAGTCTTTCTCATCAGACCCTCCACTGGTATGGTGAGTGATAAGTCTGCAGAATATAAAAAGACCAAACCAACATACAGTCTATTTTATCAAACCTCCCACTAGTATTTAGTGTTTGCCATTTTTTACTATGTGCCTGCTTAGATGTTCCTCATGGCTGTAGCATTCTGATAGATCATACTTTACTTTTGCAAGCAGTTAAGGGTCTGTCAAACAAGATAACAATAAATTTTGATGCACTACGTGTGTTCTTAAATTAAAACAACTGAAAATATTTATGGTGAGCGATGCAACCCAGTTTCTCTAATACAAAGTCTTTAGCAAAATAAAAAAAATCACCTTAGGTAATACCTCTATTGACAAACAAATCAATGTTTCTGGTTCACTACTCCTTCACAGAACATGTGACTTCGCTTTTGGATGAACAGACAACATCGCTGACTGTACACTGATTCCAAGGACATACAGTGCAACATTCCAACTACCTAGACTTTCACTGGCAGTCCAACATGGAATGAAAACTCTTCATCTTGGAGACATCTGATCTGACCTCAATGCATCTTTCTCCTCAGGAAAACCATCGAGACTTGTCTGAAACTGTGAGCACTGGAAACTCCACTGATTTCCCCACTGATTTCTGACATTGTCAGAGACCCTGCCATAAATAGGCACCTGAGCCTAGCTGCCATTAATTACGTGTAACCATAGGTGAATTATCTTAAAGGGACCCAAATCAAAATCCTACATCTCCCTAATCCCTACTGCTATAGATACAGACCCTCAGATATTCCACACCTAGTCTGAATTCTTAGTGTCCCTACCCGTGCCTTTCGGTAACATCCTCCAGGCACTCTTGGTGCCATTATCATGCTGTGATGTAGTATATATAAAGTAACTTCCTAAACTTTGCATGTTTTTGCCAGTTCAGGAACTATGTGTAGTGTGATGGTGCCCTAATTTGCATTCTTCTAGTGATCATTACCACCACTTCCTTTGCATAGCTGTCATGGGCAAAAATTGTGTATTCATGAGTAAATATGTGCAACCATGTTTAATGAATTTTAAATATCATGTGCGACTAATCTAGTGATTTACACTATATGTCAATTTATATGGTTGTGCAATTCATTAAATCACTAAGAATCCCACCCATATAAGAATGAGTATATTTGATTAAGGATTGCAGGTAGGATTCATGAATGTTTTTACATACAAATATACAGAATGAGACCCCCATATGCCTTATCACACTATGCCATCATCAGAATGATAGTCGTGTCCAATGGATTGCTGCTAGTGTGAAGCAAGATGGAATTAAAGGATTTATGCTTATGTCCTGTGTGGAGAAGAACCATGGCATATTTGAATACAAATAAATATTCCACCATTATTAGGTAAGCTACTGATTCTGAGAAGAAACAAGGCACAACAGTGGGTTAAATGCATGCCATACAACTATAAAGTAGAGCATATTTCTGTGGGTCAACTTGCCACTTGTCCTATCTTTGTTTTAGGCCACTGAGCTGCATTTTCGCTCATGTATGACCCTTTAGAAGATTGGTCTGTGTAGAAAGTAGGCACTTCTGTTAGCCCCCCCCCCCCCCCCCCAACTAATGCACACATACACAAGTATGTGCATTATTCTGAACTAGCAGCAGGTAAATATATTTACATTTGCTGAATAAGCAACATATTCAGGACTCTTGCTTGTAAAGTATATTGTACAGTTGCATAGCAAAGAGATTGCATCACGAGTAACAATTATATGCACTAGGAGGTAGGAAAAGTACAGTATGGTAGAATGATATGGGAGGTGGGATGTGCTGCCCTTGGAAAATAAGCCTGATGTAACAATACAGGGGTCAGTAGGGAAGCCTCTTGACAAAAATCATTTTGCAGCAATACAAAAGGTGGGTAAGGAACACTGAACAAAAAGCAGTGCTTTTGCAATTATTAGGGGGGGCATAGATAATGAGCATTACTACATATATTACAAGGAAAGGATGGTTAGCATAAACCATTAACATGAGAACATTTATTGCCATATATGTTACAAGAAAAGGGACACTAGACAATAGCATGTACCTAGACAATGACATTTGTGAAACTGATTTAGAAAAATCAACAACCTGACTTGTTAACAGGGATGTATAACATGTGCTCAATGTACACCTAAATAAGTAGCCCTCCAAAGTAAATGCTTAACAATTATGCATCTATGACACCTAGTACCTGTTCAGTCCACATCCCAGCATGTGCTATTGATTCTGTATGTTTCCAAAGAAAGGTGAACCTTGACAAAGAAATGAATATGTATGTTCTAATGGAAGGGGAGGGGGATCCCAGGTAATAAGCAGTGACTCACCACCCCCAACATACACGCATATGTGCATACAGGTTTAGAAATCCATCATATAATCTGATTTACTAGCAGGAATATATATATATATATATATATATATATATATATATATATATATATATATGGGTCTAGGACATTTCACTGAAAGTCAAATTAGTGTGCACTTTTCACTGAAAGCTCATTTCACTGAAAACTCAATTCACTGAAACACATTTCACTGAAAGTTATATATGGCCTTTTCCCCACTGTAGTGCGACCCTGAAGTTAGCCTAAATAGTAAGGGGGGTGGGGGGCATAGCCCCCCACATATTTTAAATATTTTGAACTATATACATGGATACTTGCAATTCCAATATATTACTCTTTTCCGAACATAATGTATACTTAAAATATGTGGGGGGGCTATGCACCCCCCACACCCCCTTACTATATATACTAACTCCAGGGTCCACTACATTTTACAGGCTGCTCTGTCAGAAAATACATCTTCATGAAGCTTACTCCTCCTATGTTTATTGTTTTCAGTTGGTTTTCTCAACTTCTGTTAGACATTTCAGATGATGCTGGCAGTCCAGTAACAGTAGCCTACAGTGTCTTAGGTTTAAACAAAACTGTGAGTTGCTGAAATAAATGCTGTGAGGTTTGTGTTCAAAATATCTGCTTCTGTGACAGTGCTGGCAAGTGCATGTTAGTCAAAGTGTATGATTTACATATTTTTGTACTGGGTAAAAAAAATCATCTCATAAGAAGAACTATTTTGCTTAAATTAAACAAAGGGCAAAACCAAACAAGATGGTTCCTGCTTGGGAAATATCAGCAACAAAAAGCAGGACAGACCCAACAAATACAAGTCTAGTTTAAGCCAAGCTTGGCAAAGTTGCTTCTTTGTCATCAAATGCAAAACAAACAGCAGTATCAAAGATCTAATGCTAAGATAAAGACAGGCTACTAAAGAGACCAGTTCAAATGTGTAACATTTATGCCAGCAAATACATTTTTGCTGCTGGTTGCCAGTGAATGTCAGCTGTAATATGGACAGAACTTGTATATGATGAAGCTGAAAAATCATTTAGTCAGTAAAAATTCTGTTTACACTTCAGATGCTTTTGAACAATCTCAGTTGAACGCCTGAATAATGACAGGCTGCAAATTACTCATGGCCAAGATTTAATAAACAATTAGTATGCATGATTTTACAAAGATGGTAAATATAGTCCATGTGCAATGTGAAACTAAATATGTGGGTAAGAGGTCATTCATAGAACAATGTAATAGGTCACATAAACTATGCTGTACACAAAAACACCAAATGTAGTTCTTGCAGGAACAGAAGAGAATAATAACAGATTTCAGGCTGTAGTAGCATGTAAAAATGATGTGAAAAAGATGTGAGAAAGATAAACATAAATAAAACACATGGAGGCACTTGAGGAAAGTCTGAAATAAAGTTCTCTCACTTCATACCTTGCCCAATAAAAAAGAAAAACAACTAGACAAGAACTTAAATTCAAGCATTGTATACTATACTGTCAGCCATTTAACATATTTTTTTACAATTCAGGCTCTTATTCTCAGACTGGTAATGTAGAACTCACCCTGAGCCTAACACTAGTTTACATAACCACAATTAAATAGAATAAAGCCACACTATATGTGATGTTTGAGTATTATCTGTCACTGTTTTCTGAGACTGACTGTAACAATTCTGTAGTGTGATATAATGAAAAAGGCCTTCCAGTTGAGCTCTTCTATAGTGTGGGTCATGAGCTTAACAATTGTTGAGCACCCCTGTTTCACTTGCTAAGATCGGGCATCTCACTAGGCTTACTTTGCGGCAAACGACAGAGGCAGAATTAAAACCAGATTTCTTTCTGCTTGCTGTCTGTATTAGTAATCTTCCATGACTTTTTTGAATTTCTTACCCTAACATAAGACGAAGTGTTACACTGTCTTTTTGGTAGTGCTCACGAAGTGTTTTATGGCTTTGAAAGCCAGAAAAACACAGCACTGTAACTAGTAGTACATATAGCAGATGAAGCTCCATGCACTACAAAGCATTATGAGTCAGTGTCCGATTGTTGCCCTGAATTATGTACCCTTGACATAGATACCAAGATTTACCTCAAGAGCTTCATTCTCAAGATGGATCTCTTAGCATCCATGTCTTGAATACTTAATGCCGTGATTACGATCGGAGACTCACTCATAATTATCTATGTAAGCTGAACTTAATCTTTATAAAACTTGCAGGAGGTAAGCTAGAAATATGTGACTGAAACCCCAATGCATATTTTTTTCAGTATCATGCAAAGATATGAGAACTTGTGATGTTTTTCTGTTCAATGAAGTTTGTAACTGCATTCTTCTGGGAAACACAGTAATTGTACATAAGATGTGAAATGTATTACAGATGTGAAATACAAACTGTGCCAGTTGTTCCCTGTGATTACAAAACATGTGACTACTCCTAGGCCATGAAGTTTTAGTGGCTAAAGTTCACATTCAACTTTGAGCTTTCTAATAGTTTCCTTAAGTTGTTTACTAGTTTGCTTAAGTGTGCATTACATGTAAGTGATATGAGACTTATAAACTAACATAAAAGGCACAGTAGTGATGCAGGCAGTAAACACAGCACTAACCAAATTGCAGGAACCAAAGCTGAAAAAAATGCTGCTTCATGAACTTTAAAATTCGGATTTATTGTGATACAAACAGAAGATGTGGTAAGCGCTTTCACCTGGATAGGTTTCTTCAGACCAAAAGACCCCCCACTCTTGTACACCCTTATATGGCAAAAAAGGCGCCAAAAACAGGTAAACCATTAAAGGCACAGTACAACCATCATAGTATTCAACATAAATTAAGTGCTTACTCTCAAATACATTAACCGTAGTAAAATAAAAACACCTATACCACTCATAAAACATGACTAGAGATGTATAAAAACAAAAAACTGCATAGATTCATACTAATTGCCCAATACTAACAATAAATTCTCTCATAAAAATGCTCTCATAAAAATGCTCTCATAATATATGCAAAAAGCACAGTCATAGATATCACTACAATCTCCTGGACTTCAGGAAAGGTCTCAATGGTACTTTCTCATTCAGTCCAGGAAAAACATCTGCTCTAAGTCTAACAATCCATTTAGATTCAATACTCTCAGTTCTACCCCACACATCCCCCCTAAAACTAGTGTGTGTAAGATCTAGTACTTTAAAACAAAAAAAGTGTGTGGAATCATTAGACAAGACATGTTTGGACAGAGCATTGACAGTAGAATGAATCTTATATGGTAGAGATGTTCCCTTATTCTGTCCCTCAGCCTCCTGTCCATCTTGCCTACATAAAACGCAGCACAGGCTCCACAGGAGGCCAAATAAACAACATGTGTAGATTCACAGTTTGCATGAACTGTAACTTCATGGTTAGTGCCATAGACGGGGTGATAGAAATGGACATCAGTGTCTATGGAACAACAATAGTTGCAACTACCACAGGGTACGGTACCAGCAACCCTATCACCTCCACCATCCATAACAGGATAACATAGCAATTTCTTTAGATTCGATCTATTCTTATAGACAAAACCTGGGGCAGCACCCACAATTTCCCTCACATTCGGGTCCAGTGTGATCTAATCACATCCTTCAACCTACCTACATCCTTAGTATAATATAAGGGCACTCTGAAACCGTGGTTTCTACTCCATGCCAGAACACCTTGGGAGGGACCATCATGGTCCACTACAGTCTCAGAGAAAAAGGGTGCAGCAGCTTGTTCCCTCAGATTAATGAGGTCTGCCAATCCTCTCTCCATATCAGATGTCTGATATTCCCTGCTCTTAAACCTCTCACATAAATCCCTAACATCTGCCTCAAAACCATCCTGACTGGGATTATATTGTGACGTCCTATATACCGGAAACCCCAATGCTTATTTTTTCAGTATCATGCAAAGATATGAGAACTTGTGATGTTTTTCTGTTCAATGAAGTTTGTAACTGCATTCTTCTGGGAAACACAGTAATTGTACACAAGATGTGAAATGTATTGTTTGTTTGTGTCTTTCGGCTTTTCCCGGTTAGGGGTCGCCACAGCGGAACTCCGGTCCGCTAATGATTGACAGTTGATTTTTACATACCGGCTTGTCAGGCCTGATGCACAACCTTCAACGAAGGTACTCCCATTCATGCATGTCTCTACGCAGAAGACGCTCTAGCTGAGAATCGAACCGGACAGCGTCTTACTGTGAGGCGACAAGATGTGAAATGTATTACAGATGTGAAATACAAACTGTGCCAGTTGTTTCCTGTGATTACAAAACCTGTGACTACTCCTAGGCCATGAAGTTTTAGTGGCTAAAGTTCACATTCAACTTTGAGCTTTCTAATAGTTTCCTTAAGTTGTTTACTAGTTTGCTTAAGTGTGCATTATATGTAAGCGATATGAGACTTAGTTCTTTCTCTTGTTATATAATTTATCTGTACAGATGTTCCACCATAAGTGTTTGTTTTTAAATTTCTGTTTATAGTTGGAGTAGTTAGGGACTACCTTAACAATCTTACGTGGGAGTAGATGTCAGAGGTCTGGTTAGCAGCTTTTATAATGGAATCCTTTGGAGGAGGAGTAACAGTGGAATTTATATAGGTTATCAAGTAACTCACGAAGGCTTGCTTTTGTTAAATCACTTAACACAGAAGTATTTGCAGTAGAAATTGCATCAGTTTTAAAGGAAAGGGCCTTATTTGTAAGGACATGATCAATGATATTGTTGTCCCTTGTAGGATAGTAAACTATTTAAACAAGAGTGCATTTATTATCTCAGGGACATTTTTGGCATGTTGACCACATACAGTGTAGGTCAGACACTTTTAGCTAGTTAGTTAGTTTGTTTGTTAGTTAGTTATTGTCATTGGGCTGGCAGATATAAAAACATTATCTCTGCATTGCTAACTTATTAACCATCATAAAATATTCATCACAACAATACACAAGAAATAACAACAAATAAGAATAACAACAATAAAAACTACATTAAAAGGAAGCTGGTTATCTACACAACCTAAATACAACATGAAGAGTTAACTGTATCCTGGCTACTTAATTCCATCAATATCCATTCATTGCATACAGGTCACCTAGGGATAAGCCCTGTTAGGCTCAATTTCTTCCAGCCTGGACCCATCCTCTCTTAAATGTCCTCCCAAAAACGTCAAACCCCTGCCCCTGAACACCTCAATGAGAGCTGACAACTTTGCTAATAATTCCTTCAGTGGTTACATTCCCAAAACAAATACATAAGTGGAGTCCCTCACATACCACTCCCCAAACAAGTAATCCTGAATGAGACTGTGCTACTGGAAGTATGATCTTATACACTGGCTTTAACACTTTTTAAGTGTTATATATGGAGTCTTGCATCTTTAAATATTTAGGGAGTTTACTAGTATATCAGTATATCGGATACATGTGCAGGATGAATCCGCTGGAGGATATTATCCTCTAGGGATGCCCATCTGAGTAGCTCATTCTTTCAAACTACAGTGAACTGGTATATTACAAAGGCCTGTGCAATACCACCTCCACTCAGCAATCCAGTTCCATAATTCCTTTGTTGGGATGTGTACAACATATGCTGGTACCTGAATCCTCTTATTGTCCCATATAGAAGATGAAACCCGCCTGATCATCTTAACCAATCACTTACTCCCTCCTGTTACTAATATATATGTTTGAAAACAAAAAAAGCATATGTTAAGGTAAAAAATAAAAAACTATGCAATACAGTTCAGCAGAGTAGAATAATCTCCTTTATTGCAAAAGTACACACGTTTGTGGGAGACTAAGCAATTGAGATTTTTTATCCTTGAACAGAAGAAACTGCATTCTTTTATATTACTATTGCTACTAGGCAGAATATTTTGCATATATTATGCTACAGCCACTAACCAGTTGAAACTGAACACATTTGGATTACTTTACTTGCTAACAATCTGCAGATGCGTTATCTGTGCCTTTCCATTTAAGTCACAAATTCTAAACTTCCATGTTGAATGTTCTATGCTGGCACTATGCATGATGGCAGGAAATAGATCATCAAAGACAGACATAAACCATCAGAATCCAGCTTGGAACAAGATGGAATACAGAAAAAGAAAATATCATATAAACCCAGAACATTTTCCCATTTTTATACTTCTCCCTTCACAATCTCCCATGTAATGCTATGAAGCATCGCTCAAGTCATATATTATCTAAAGACTGGGCAATGGTGACATGTCTTCAAATGGGTAGAACTTTCTATGCTGGCACTATCCATGTTGGCTGGAAATAGATCATCAGAGACAGACTTAGAATATCAGAATCCATCATAGAACATACACATACAGAATGAGAAAATATATGAACCCAGAACATTTTCCGCATTTTTATATTTCTCCCTTCACAATTCCCCATTTGATGCTATGAAGCATCACTCAAGTCATACATAAGCTAAAGACTGAACAATGGAAACAAGTCTTCAAATGGGCAGACACTTTTTCACTTGCAGGCATTCATGATATGCTATTTCTTTCTGACCTTGACATGCACAATATGTATACAGTTGTTTATCAGATGTGGTTTTAAAAATCATGTCTATGCTTATATGGAATAAAATGACAGATTATTTTGCTTTACACTCGCTGCCAAACAAATTGTCATACATACAACTGAAATCTCTCAATACACTTTTCTCACTATCCTCCTTTGCTCCTTTTTATCATGATTTTCTACTATAGTGGTCAGTGACAATGTTTTAACTCACTTTTTAATATGTACATTCTAGCTTTGAGAATTTTTCTAACTAGCATTTTGCATATAAATAAAATAATACCAACTAAAATTATAAGAATAACAATCGACATAAAACATTTCAAAATACCTTCTCCTCCAGAAATCAAATTAATTAGGCATGCCTATTGAGATCTGTCAGCTTCTTTTGCATTTGACAGCTCAGCAAATTTTTAAATGATTTCTAGGCTATACATTTGAGTTACCAGGAATAAACGAGCAGCACTCTGCTTTGATGATTGTGTACATACCACCCTCACACTGCAGATGTTAGTCATTTCAACTATAATTTGATACATTGATTCAAAAGTAGCATTACAATATTTCTAATAGTTTAGACAGTTTTATCAACTCCCAGATTGACTTCACTGCCCCATAAGTGGGCAGTATTCCTGCTCCAGAAATAACACAATCTCCCAACTCCATGTATGCTAAACCCTTAAATGCAATATTTTCTACTGCATGATGGTAAACCCAAGAAGTGTCTATTTTTCTGACTGTATTTTTAATGTCTTTTGCTTCCCTATTTTAGCAAGCATTGTGAAATTTCCCACTAGGTAAAGTCTCTGTATGTCAAACAGCTGGAATTATACAGCCTAAATAATAACATCCAACCAGTTTCTCTGCAGATGTAATAAAATTCTTGTATGGTTGCCATACCCAGCCTCCAGCCTCATCATGTATTTTTCAGGTGAAATTGCAGTTACTCCATCCAACATAAAATATCCCATTCTTCATGTAACATGTATGTGCCTTTACAGGCATTGATGATTGAAGTGGATCCAGTCATGAGGGGTAAGATTATGCAATGATTTATGTTTAACTTTCTGATTTCTGTGTAGAAAGATTATATGAAATGATGCTCTAATTTCTGTCTCAGTTACTAATATTGGAGTTAAAGGAATACCCCAATCGTGTGCATTCGGTACGTATATAATGCGGGTCTATATTAGATCACCGAACGCTTAAAAAAGTGAATGGTGATTAATCGACCCTATGTATGCGAAAGCTTACAATCTCGAACTGTCAGAACAGCGATTTTTTTTTTTTCCCTAGGGAAAAAAATTGCTGTTCCAAAACACATACACACAACACAAGCACGCCAAACAAACAGCAATCCACACACATACACCTAAAATCTGACACCTAACCCTACACTAAACTATACACACACCACTAACTATCCACTTACCTTAACCCAACCCTAACCCTAAGGTCCGTCACTAACGCGCACTCACCTCACCCGCTTCCTAACCCTAACTCACCTAACCCACCCTAACCCTCACGTCCACACAATCGCACACATACCTAACCTGCGTCCTAACCCTAACTAACCTAACCCGCCCTAACACTCACATCCACACAATCCCACATTTACCTGAACCCGACCTGTAACTTTCCACCACAGCACTGAAAATATCGAAGCAACAGAAATGGACAACCAAATTCTTTCCCTAGGAAAAAATGTGGGTTTCTGTTGCTTCGATATTTTAAGCTTTTGCTTACATAGGGTCGATCAATCACCGTTCGCTTTTTTAAGCATTCAGTGATCTAATAAAGACCCTATAATGCAGCAGAGAAAGTGCTAAACTTAGGATGCCAGTCTAGTGTTCTCTGCTCAATTTTAACCAAATGTCTATGTGTGATTTTTGTTAAATCCTTATCTCTGATAAGAAATTGTTCAATACTTACAGTTCCAATGGTTCCAGACATGTAGAGACTTTGGCCAGATAATTTTCTGGGTTTATATATGCTGTAAAGATATTGTCCATTAGATCAAAGTAGTCTATTATGATGGTAGTAATGAAGAATTAGGAGTAAAAGCAGGGCATTTACTGGCTTTGTGAATAAAGTTGCGTGTGGAGATAAGCTAGAGAGGCACAGTTGGCAGCAGATAGTGTTGTCACCTCACAGCAAGAGATTCTCTGGTTTGAGTCTTGGCTGGGGTGCCTTCTGTACAGAGTCTGCATGTCCTCCCTCTGTTTGTATGGGTTTCCGCTGGGTGCTCTGGTTTCGTCCCATAATTCAAAGACATGTAATAGGTGGATTAGATATTCTAAATTAGTCATAGGTATGAGTGTGTATGTGTGAATGTGTGGTATGGAAGAACAGCTGCAGTAGGGCTTGCCACTCAGTGGTGTGATCCTTGGCTCTAGATGATTGTCTATCTTGAAGTGACACTGCAACCCCATGTTCAAAATGGGAAAAGGGGTTTCGGTGGCTGGATGACTGGCTGGATGGATGGAGATAAACTGTATGTAATCTAAATGGTAAGGTTGGTGTGGCATTATTTGTTTATGTCAAATTTTACAACCTTATTATAGCATGCCACCAGCTTATTTTTAACTGTAATTTGAAAGTAGATTAGGATGGATGCACCATATAAGAGACATGGGAGGAGGTAGGTAGTGGCAAGAGTGGTTTTGGTGGAGTTGCTAAGGAAGTTTTATGGTTCTAGAGCATTCTTAATTTTTGTTGAGTCCTTTTTTATGTTATTTTGAACATGTAGGTCAAATTTAAGGTTGTCATCTATAACCATTTAAGTAGTTTTTTATGGGAGACTACTAAAATGTTACTGTTCCATCAAAGGAAAATGCATGAGAAATGAATAATGCTGTATTAAAGCTGTAGCAGTTTCAAAAATGTAATTTACTATTTAAAAGACAAATGTTTTGCTAGCTGTATATTGCTTACCTTTTTGATAAATTGTGATATGTGAAAGACAATCTGTAAAATAGTATGTAATTTAATTTGCTACTATAGAGATGTATTTTACTTTAAAAAGGAAACTATTCCTTTCTAAACCAGTGCTTGCACTTTTGCAAAGTTAATGCTTCGTGGAGATTTTGAGCTATGTGAAATATTCCTCCTTATGTTGACTCTGGTTTGCTAAACCTTCCTCTTCCCCAAAGTAAATGTGAAAATAAGACAACCATCTGACAAAATATGAATAAAAGCAAAAGCCACAGGCAATCCTGTTTGGAACTTATGAACAAAGCCATTCTTCTAAATTAGACAGTTATTGCAGTTACTGGATCTACATTCTTGAGCATACACTTGGGATAGGCCTCAACTTTTGATCAACTTTTAGAAGCTGGTTATCCTTTGCCACTTTTCTCAGCTGGGTAGTACTTTCCAGTATTAGGCCTAACATGAGAAAAAATCTTAACAGTGTTTGGGTGTTCTTAACAAGCTTTTGTTAAGCACTTCTGTAGAATAGAGAGCTATATTGTACCTTTAAGAAGCATTTCCAAGGACTGAACGTGCAAATAAATAGCAAGCATATAATAGGCTCAGAGCCATTTTGAGAGTGCAGCCAGAGAGTGAGCATGTATAAGTGTAACAGCTAGTTTGTTTATAAGTTTACCTAAGTTAAAGTTATTAAGCTTCAATCTTGATGTGTTTGTACATAATAAAGCTGCTTGAACAGAACCCACGAAGGCTCGTCTGTTTCATCCTGATTGGACGAGCAACATGCTGTGAAAACCGGGATTCTAGAGACTGCTTTTCAGAGCGACAAGGTACAAAATTAACGGCGAAGGTAAACTAAGAGAACCAAGTACAAAAAAGGGCTAGAAATTAACAAAAGGTAATGGAAACTTGCACAAATTATTTATTTATTAAAAAGATAAAATGGAGCATTATGAGGGCACGGAATGCATTATTAAGCAAATGAATAGCATGGAAACATTTAGTAAGCAAACGAGTAGCATAAAAACTTTATTAATTAAACAAAATGTTTGAAATTAAGATATTTGATAAAATGAGCACCAGACAAGGACATAAGGGGTTTGGAATTACCTCAAAATTGCAAAATGAGCATGTTTAAAGTAAAATGGGCATGTTTAGAGTAAGACAAGTACAAGAAAAGTATAATGGGCTTGAAAAATGTTTAAGCAAGCAAAAGGAATATAATATGGACAAAAGGGTGCATTAAGCATAAATAAAGCAAGGAAACTGCATGTTTTTTTGGCAAAGTACTGTGTTTTAGCATAACTACTATTTTGCATTACATTCAAGGTATAACTAGAGTTATTCAAAGTATCTCAAAGTATGTAAAGTGCTTACAGTGTGTGCTTATTACTGTGCATTTATTCTGAAGAGTGTATTTGTGTGCAAAGTGCAACTATTTTTGTGATGTACTGTCAAAATACAGCCATTTTGAAAAGTTTCTTGTACTGGGTGTGTCTATTCGCAACATGCTGCCAGGGTGTTTATTGCACTGTAAAGAGTCATTTAGCAAAGTACAGCCATTTTAGGAAAGTTTCAGTGTGCTGTGTACTGTTTATTCACAAAGTGCAATTACTTCGAAATGTTTCTTACTCTGAGCTTCTTCTGCCCAGTTTATTTGCACAGTGCAGTTATTTTAAAATGTTTCTTACACTGATAAAAGGTGATTTCTTGAAGTACAGTAATTTCAAGAGTATTATTGTGCCCAAGAGACTTATTTTGCAAAGTTCAGTTATTCAGTTTTGTTGTGCTGTTGGACATAGTTACAAATACTGGCATAAATGTCTGGCATATATATATATATATATATATATATATATATATATATATATATATATATATATATATATATATATATATATATATATATATATATATATATGTGTGTGTGTGTGTGTGTGTGTTTGTGTGTGTGTGTGTGTGTGTGTGTGTGTGTGTGTGTGTGTGTGTGTGTGTGTGTGTGTGTGTGTGTGTATGTGTGTGTGTGTGTGTGTGTGTGTCCATACATACTGGTAAAATCCTTCACTGGTATGTGTTAATATGGCAGATACATTTGATTAGAATGTTGCAGAGAACTGGAGAATATTTGAGCAAGGGTACGATATTTTTATACAAGCAGCTTATTCTGACAAAGACGCATGCACCAGGGCATTCATTTTGCTAAACCTAGCTGGGTCAGGGGCCATTGAAAGAGAGTGTTAGTTTGTGTATGCACCAGTTGTTGTACAGGCTGAATCAGGGGAAGACCCCAGACAAATGTGCAACCCCCAGACAAATGTTATATTAGAAAGGCATTTGTTTTAAACAAGACATCAGAAACCAGGAGAAAGTTTTGCAGTTTATACTACTGACCTGAGAAACAAAACTAAAATGTCAGTTTGGTGATTTAAAAGATGAGTTGATAAAGGATAGGCTTGTGTTGTTGTTGTTCTTCTTCTTTCGGCTTTTCCCGGTTAGGGGTTGCCACAGGGGAACTCCAGTCCGCTAATGATTGGCAGTAGATTTTTTTACGGGTGCCGAGGTGCCAGCTCGACGCCCAGCCTTCAATGAAGGCATGCCCATTCTACGCATGTCTTTTGAATGCCACTCGACCATGAAGAGGACATGCAGACTCCACACAGAAGGCGCTCCAGCTGAGAATCATACGGGAGAATCTCTTGCTGTGAGGCAACAATGCTACCGCTGCACCACCGCGGCTTACATCGCTGCAGCACAGCGGCTTACATAAAGGACAGGCTTGTGTGTGGTATTAATAGTGCTGCAATGAGAGGGCTTTTGCTTTGTAACAGTGATTTAATGCTAAGCAAAGCTATTGAGATTTGTCAAATCCATGAAGTTACAGAAAGGCACACAAGTATGCTTGCAAGCGATAAGAGCATGGTTTTAGCAGGCTCCAGAGCAAATGTAGACAGCATGCAACACGTGGCTAGCAGAAGCAGGCCTAAGCACATGGCAGCTGCAGCCTCTATGGATTTTCCTGGGAGGTCTCATAGTCTTCCAGCAAATTCTAAGATTAGTTCAGTTAAAGAAGCATGCTCAGTGCAGTACAACAGTGACTCTTCAAAACCCAAATCTAGCTTTATTGTTAACTTTCGCAGTTGTGGTGCCAGCCATGAGTATAAAAGAGAAAAGTGCTTAGCATTTTGTCAGCAATGCCACAAGTGTAAAAAATGGAATCATTTTCAAAAGTTTTGCAAATCAAGTAAACCTCACACAGTTGTAAAGAAGGGTCACTCAAAGAAACAAGTTGATCATATAGAGAGCTGCAATTCTGCTTTCTACATAGATGGTGTGTCAGTGACTGGTGAAAAGGTTGATGCAGTGAATTTGTTGGAAAATAATTAAATGTTTTGTAATGTCCAGATCAATGGTACATCCACCAAGCTCTAGACACTGGTTCAAAGTGTAATGTTATGTCAGCAGACACTTTTGCTAAGGTGAGAACTAGTGAGCAACTCAATGTCACTAGCTTTGCGAAACTTGTTGCTTATGGAGGTGAAGAAATTCCAACCAAAGGCTCAGTAGTGCTTTCATGGTATTTGTCTAAGAACTGTTACAGCTTTTTATTCTATGTAGTTCAAAGACCTGTGCAGTCATTATTGGCTCTCAGAGACATGAGAATGAATTTGCTTTCCTTTATCAAAGAAGTTCATCATATAAGCACATATCTCAGTTCCAGCTTCAGTG
Organism: Protopterus annectens; assembly: GCF_019279795.1. Taxonomy (NCBI): domain Eukaryota; kingdom Metazoa; phylum Chordata; order Ceratodontiformes; family Protopteridae; genus Protopterus; species Protopterus annectens. Next base: position 808,408,170 of record NC_056725.1, on the reverse strand, counting down.
ATACTATTTTCTCAGAGTATGCTGATGTTCTCAGTGACAAGTTGGACAAACTTCCAGTTGTGTATTCTATGAAGTTAGACCCAGAGGTCAGTGCAGTGATCAGACCAGCAAGAAAATAGAAGATAGCTATGCAGAGTAGAGTCAAAGCTCAGATGGATAAAATGGTGCAGTAAGGTGTAATTTGTCCAGTTACAGAACCAACTGAATGTGTGTTGTCCACGATAGCAGCCCACAAAAAAAGGCTCAGACAAAATCAGAACATGTATTGACCTAAGAGATTTGAACAAAGCATTAAACAGACCGCATCATCCTATGTGTACAGTCGAAGACGTCACTGCCCTAATACAAAATGCCACTGTTTTTTTCTGTCTTGGATACAAAAAGTTAATCTTGCCAAATGATGCTTGATCACAAATCCTCATTACTGACTGCTTTCAGTACCCTGTTTGGCAGTAATAGATTCTTCAGGATGCGAATTGAAATAAATTCTGCAAGTGAAGCCTTTCAGCGTGCAGTGGAGCAGTTTTTTTCAGGTTATCCTTGTGCCATAATAGCAAATGATTTATTGGTTGGAGGCAATGCTGAAGCAGAGCATGACAAATGAACGTAAAGCTCAGTCCTCTGAAGTACAAATTCAGACTACCAAAAGTTACATATGTAGGTCATTTATTTACTAGCACTGGCTTGAGACCAGACCCGTCCAAACAAGCAGCCATTCTTGAGATTCCAGCACCAGAAAATGTTCAAGCTCTACATTTTCTTGGTGTGGTCAACTATTTAGGTAAGTTTATACCACACTTCAGTGAGTTGGCAGCACCTTTGAGAGAGCTGATGTGCAAAAATGTTACATGGTCTTAGTTGGAACAGCACCAGAGGGCATTTAAGATCTTAAGCAGAAAATTGCTACCCACCTACAATATGATATGATCACGAATGGGGAGGGTGGCCTAATGGTTAAGGTGTTTGCCTTACGAACACAGGGTACAGGGTTTGAATCTCACAGGGGATAATTGGCTAGGCTTGAAATGGCTCACAAGGATAGTTAGCCTAGTACTAACCTATGAACCTATGATAACATAATGTCAATAAACCAGTAACTCTTTCCTGTGATGCTTCAAAATTTGGTCTTGGTGCAGTTATTCTTCAAGAAGACAGACCAGTAGCCTGTACATCTAGAACTCTTACCCAAACTGAAATGCAATATGTTGAAATTGAGAAAGAACTTTTGGCAATAGTATTTGCATATTCAAAGTTTCATGATTATGTCTATGGATGAGCTATTCAGATTGAAACCGATTACCAACCTCTAGTCACTATTTTAAAGAAGCCTATGCATTTAGCTTCAATGAGATTACAAAGAATGTTACTCGGATTGCAAAAGTACAACTTCAAAATGCTCTATACAAAAGGCAAACTTTTTTATGTGGCTGATACCTTGTCCAGATCCCCAGACATATAATGGAACAGCTTGACACAAAGAAGTTTGACTTTGATGTAATGGAAGTACATAATTTTTCTACCAAGAGACTTGATGAGCTGAGAGATCATACATAGACTGATCCAATTTTGCAAAAGCTCAACCACTACATTAATGTTGGATGGTCATCAAAGCAATCTAGTGTACTACCTGAAGTGCAAACCTATTTTCCTTACAGAGATGAGATGATGATGGAAGATGGTATTATTTTCAAAGGTCCTAAAATTGTTGTTCCTACTTCCTTACAATGTGAATATATCCATTTTTTGCATCATGGTCACCCAGGTTCCGAATCTACGAAAAAAAGGGGCAAGAGGACTAGCATTTGGCCTTGTCTAGTAAAAGACATTGATAAAGTACTTTCTTCTTGTTCAGTATGCAATAGTACTAAACCGCATTTGCAAAGAGAACCACCTCAGCTAGATCAAGTTCCTGAACTACCTTGGTCAACAGTAGCCACTGATATATTCGAGTGGAACAATCAGCATTACCTAGTGTTGGCAGACTCTTATTCAAACTGGTTTGAGATCGATTTACTACCTAACCTGACATCCACTACTATCACCAAGTTGAAACGTCATGTTTTAGTCCATGGTTGTCCAAACAAAGTTATTTCTGACAATGGTACCCAATTTACTAGTCAGTTGTTTCAAAAATTTGCAAAAGAATGGGACTTTGTACGTCACTAGCAGTCCTGAATACCCACAGTCAAATGGACTAGCTGAACATGCAGTACAGAATGCAAAGCAATTAAATTACTGGAGAAGTCAAAGCGTAATAATATTGATGTCTTTTTGAATTTACTTAATCTCAGAAACATAACCCATGATGATATACTTGTCTTGCCTGCTCAGAGACTTCTATCTAGGCAAAACAGAACAACATTGTCTATCAGTTCCAGTTTGTTGAGGCCTAAAGCTAAGAACAACAGAACAATTAGAGCCCAATTATACAGAAAGCATTATAGGTTAGGTTCATAGGTGTGTACTAGACAAATGGCCCTGGAGGCTTTGCAAGCCTAGCCCATAGGATTACCCTGGCATTGTGCCACCCGACCTTAGTTCCCAGTGCCTCTGTTGAGTAGAGCCACTGGAGTTATCCCCGGGGTGAATTTTCTATTTCCATCCACTCATCAAGATTTCTCTTGAAGAGGGCCAGTGAGGCACTCTGCTTGACATGTATGGGAAGTCTATTCCATAGCATGGACAGTCTCTGGGTTATGAACCTGTCCATCCAAGTTGTTCTGTTGATTGTGGTAATGAGGTTGAGGTCTCTGGAGCATGTAGTGCGGAGGGATTGGTATTTCTTTAGATGTAGCATTTCTAACAGAGCTGGGTAAGACATGACTTTGTAAGTCAAGCAGAGATTGCCTCTAAGTAGGTGATATGAGACAGAGAATAGTTGGAGTTTTTTGAGTCTGTCCATATAGGACAAGTGTTTAAAGCCTAGGATCTTCTTTGTGATGTACTTTTATGGCCTCGCCAGTTATTGCAGGTGTCTAGTGAGGTACATGCCAAATGGGGCATTGTACTCAATGATTGGTCTAATGAGGGAAGAGTAGCGAGAGGCAATGACCTCTTTCTTCCTGGATGCAAAACCCTTAGTAATGAAATGTGCCACATAGAAGGACTTTCTGACCACAGTGGCAATGTGGTGATCAAAAGAGCGGTTGCTGTCAACCTGTGTTCCCAGATCTCTTATTGTGACGCCTTCTGTGTTCAGTGGACTACCACTGATGTGGTAATTCATGGAAATCTGTTTTTTCCCAAAGGGGATGATGACACATTTTTTGGCATTGAGCTTAAGGCCATGGTTCTGACACCAGTCGTTGGTCTCAGTTAGACCTTTCTGTAGGATGTCAACATCACTTGGGGAGTTAATAATGGCTCCCAACTTGCAATCATCTGCGAACTTTGTCAGCCAGACTCCATTCGTGTTGGTGTGGACTTCAGAGAAGTAGATACCAAACAGGAGAGGACCCAGGACCGAACCCTGTGGGACTCCACTCATGACTGGTCAGCAGTCTGACTTGGAGTCAGCTACTTTCACACTGTGGGTTCTATCTGTGAGCCAGTTTGCAACCCACCTAGTGATATAGGGGTTGATGCCTAGCTTAGTGAGTTTTTCTATGATTCCTGAGTGGGGAATGGTATCAAAGGCCTTGGCCAGATCAAAGTAGGCTGTATGAGCCACCTTGCCTTCATCCACAGCTCTGGTGACTATCTCAAAGAAGTCGACCAGGTTGAGCAAGCATGATCTACCCTTTACAAAACCAAGCTGCGTGGGATCCAGAGTTTGGAGATTCCCTATATCCTTGTTTATTAGGTCCATGATGATGCATTCCATAGCTTTGCATATCAGACTTGTCAGGCTAATGGGGCAATAGTTCCCAGTGTCTGTAGTCACTCCTCTTTTGTGGAGAGGGATGACTGTAGCAGTGCACCATTCAGTAGGGGCAAAGCCTGAGGTGACTTGGGGTTTCCCTGGGAAAATATTGGTGACCTGGGGTTTCACAGATGTCGGATTTCGCTGTTTATATGTCTGCAAAACGGCATTCGCTGTAATGCCATTTTGCTGACTTAATATAGATCCGATATGCTGCACAGATTTTTTTTTTGCTATCCTACAAATGTGGACTGTACAGTATCTCTTTTTGCCACAGCCCAGGAAGTAAAAGCAGAGAATTCCCTATAGTACCAGAGAAGGTTGTCTTACCTTTTCAAGTACAGTGATGAGTACAACTGTCTTATAGAGGTATAGTTATCCCTCGTTCGGTATGACTTTTCAGATATGCTAAGAAAATGTTGTCAACTTCTTGTCATTGTTGATAGTTTGCTATCTGTTAAAGTCTGTTCTTACTCCTATCACACAAGATAAAAGTTCCGTACAGGGTGACTGTTAAATGAATACACAAAGCAGTGGAAAGTAAGACTGGAGATGAGCAGGTGAGATTCAGATTAGGATGCAGCACACCTGACCTGATGTTTGCAGTAGAATAGATGGAAAGAAGCTAGAGATGAGGAATGGGCATTCTTAGAGAAAGCATGTGACAAGGTCCTGAGAAAGCTGAGTTGGGCAGTCCTCCACTTGTATGAAGTACTTGAAAAACTGGTGGAATTAGAGCAGGCCATGTACAAGGACTCAATGACACAAGGAGGAACAGTTTTCAGACTGACAGAGGGTTTCCCATTGGGAGCCCACTGCTGTCCATACTGGTGATGGACTACATTAGAAAGCAGGCTGAAGAGGACATATCACCAAAGCTGCTGTATGCAGATGATGTGGCACTACAAGCAGACTCTGAACAAGAGCTTCAGCAAAGGATTGGGGAATGGAATGTAAAACTGAAGGCACATGGGAAGAAATGGAGAACAGTTAAGACAGGTGTCATAGCAGCAAATGGAGAAAATCACAAAGAGCTGAAAACTGAGATAGAATGGAAAACAGTGAAATAGGTTAACAGCTGCAAATATCTCGAAGGGGTGGTTAACGAGAGAGGAAGTCTGAATGAGGAGGACAATCAGAGGGGCTGTAGCCATCTGGCACAGAATTTCAAGAATAATGTGTGACAAAAATGCCAAATAAGCTGAAAAGTAAGATACAGAAAACAGTGGTGTGACCAGTATTAGAGTATGGTGCAAAAACCTGGGAAGTAAAGGCAGATCAGTTGAGGAAGATAGAGATGTTGCAGATAATAAAGTGCCTGAGATGGGTGGAAGGATGCACACTGTGGGACAATCAAAGAAATTAGCACATCAGAGCAGAGGCCCAAGTAGCTTCAATTGCAGAGAAGGTCAAAGAGAACATATTATAGTGGTTTAGACATGTGCAGAAAATCAGAAGAGTATCTTTTTTCAGAAAATTTGAGACAGACAGGAAATAGGCAAGAGGAAATGAGGGCATCTGGCAAAGAGATGGATGGATTATGTAAGAGAAGACCTGTGGCAGTCATCCATGACTGTCAAAGAAAGTAGGAGAGTGACACTGAATCAAGAGAGAGATGGCGACAATTCATGTGACACCCTGACCCCATTTAGAAAATGGGGAAAAGGGAGTTGATGATGATGATGATGATGATGATAGTGATGAATAGGATAATGAGGATCAGTACTCAGTTACTATTCACTGCTGAGTTTCCAGGGTATCTCATATAGTGAACGGAGCAAGGCATGGCAGGATATTCTCATGTAGTGACATTAGTGTAGTCTGTCCCAATTACAGCTCACAAATAAACAGGAAAATCACAGGTATTGCATTTAGTATACAGCTGTTCATAAAACATGCTCAGTATCCATGGGTAGCAGAGTTCACCTTATATCTCTTTCTGTGTAGTAGCCCCCATTGAATCTCAGTTATGGTTTCTCATAATAATAATAATAATAATAATAATAATAATAATAATAATAATATTGTTGTTCTACTTGAACTACCATAATATGCTAATTATGTGATAATACTACTGCATTTCATTTTATGTCTGTATATCTCCAGCTACCTCTTTGCTACTATACTTTTTAATACATTTTTATTTGTTTTGTTGTTTCTCTCCATTTATTTTACATTTTAATACAGCAGCTGCTACAGTAGTGTCTATGGCTTTTGCCACAGACCACCATCTCCTACAGCCAACTACCACCATGGGCACCTGCAGCTGAGCCTGTTAGGGCTGCCTCCACACTATCATCTTCAGGATAGACTAATTAGTCCCCTAGTTCTGCCCTGGTGAGATCACTTTTGAACCCAGTAATGGTTTTGTCAAAGGTGAACAGCATGTCACCTTGATGCAGCTTCCAGAGGTGGACTAGGACATTGAAGCCCACATTATATGACTTGTAGCATCATCTCCCTGTACACCACTGGCATCTCTATCAGATCCAGGGCCCAGTGGTAAAGGAGCACTATGTAGTGTGTAGACTCCCTCTATGTCTAACATGGGCAAGGTAGTACTGGGGCCGGGGGGCCATATCTATCCTATACCCCATCCTGGTTTTTCCCTCCATTATTTGTTGTTCAGTACTCTCCATCACTATTGTCTTCCCTTTGTGTGATGTCTCCTAATCCACTATATTTCCCTTCCCTCACTTTGTCAGTACCTTCTCTGTCAGTCTTGTCTATGGTGTGACGAAAGGAGATATTGCCAGCACAGTTGGCTGGAATTTTGTAAATAATTATATGTAATTTGTAAATATCACACTAATTTATACAAGATGCTGCTATTACAAATGTATTAGAACTGCATGTCATATAAGATGCTTGTGTTACAAATGTATTAGAACTGTATGTCATGTATATATCAAACTGCTTTGTACTGATGTGTGTGCTGAAAAGGTATTTGTAAAATGCTGTGTTTGAAATGTAACTACAGTGCGCCTATTGCAAAAAACAGAAATGTACATACACTATTGTAACTGTTTAAATGTATTGTATATGAACTATTGTAACTTTTTAAATGTATCTGTTTTAATAGAGGAAACTGGAGAGTTGACCTCAGTCCAGCAAACTTTAGAAAATATCTGAAATTAAATTACTTTATATGCTAGGCCATAACGAGGCTATCTCACAAGTTTCAATGCAGCCAGGGACACAAAGTCTGTACTAAGAGGCTTTCTGTATTGTGTTTGGGGTGAACTAATTACTCCTCTGAAAGCATGAAGGAATGCAATTGTTTTATGAGTTCCGGCACCTGCAAAAGATCTGAACAAAAGCCCTTGTCTGTGTATCTTTATAGGTAAGTGCTAAGTCTTGCCAGCTTCAGCAATGGGGGTTTTACTTGGGAACTAGAAGTCAGATGACAAGAAATTATGTCATTCTGCAAGCTATCCCAGCAGTAATATTTTAGATATTTTGAGAAGTATCTTAGTGAGACAGAGCATTCTGCATTCTGTCTTTGACCTGACAACAACAAGAACCTTTCACCACATAATCTTCATTGCTGTATTAGTTTTAGGGTATGGTAATTCTCTTAGATACAGTCAGGAATATAGTGAAGCTTAATTCAGGTATTATTTTTATTTATTTATTTGAGACTGTCCTTCAGTGTTGTTTTAAACATTTTCTGTGATTTTGAACTCTGATGTCACTGTGAATACATATTTAGTATTGTCTTTTATTTTATTATTTATTATTAAATATATTTAACCCTTTGATTGTGGCTGATCTGTATAGAGATATTTAAGTTTTCAGAGTACTTGCATATTTATTTGGTGATACTGTGTGGGCCACTCCTAATAGTATTGTTCTTGGTCAAACTACCATTTGTATTAATATTAATATTGCACAGTAAAATTGGTCACCCTTTGTGAAGGCTGCCAGCCTAGCTACTTAGAATTTTGGAGATAATTCTATGTCATTTGTAAATGTTAATATAATCCACAGACATGGCTTACAAATGTAAAGAGAACTATGTGTTATGATTAAACTGTATGTTGTACTGAGCTTTAAAAATGTAACCACAGTGCACTCTGCTGGAAGAAAGCTGATAAGTCAAGCATTGTATGACTGTTTGATCTCAAGCTCATGGACAGAATGTCTCTGACAGGAAATTCTTTCTATTGTCTTGATTTAAGAGATAATTACTAAGGTTTTAGATGTATAATGTATTTTATTGCTGTGGCTTCCTGGCCAGGTGCAGCTTACTAAGAAATGTAAAATTTGAGTTTCTGTTAGCCTGGGAACTAAAGAAGTGATAAATATGATGTAATGTAAAATGACTCAGCAGTACTTGGTGATTATCAATTTAAGACGTTCTCAGAGAGAAAGATTTGGGCATTTTGGATTTTGTCTGAACCTGAACACATCACTCACCAGCACTAGCTTGCTCTGCAAGTAATATATTTATTTAGAACAGTGATTTCTCTTAGAGATAGACTGAAATAGCCAGATTAGTCTAGCCATTTTCTATATTTATGTCAGACTATTCTACAGTATTCTTTTGAAGCATTTTCCTGTGATTTCTGAACTCTGTAATGCCATTGTGTTGAAGTAATAAGTATTGTCTTGTGTTTTTATTATTTATTATTAAATATGTTTAAACCTTTCAACTGTGGCTGTTTTGTGTAGAGATCATTTAAGCTCTAGAGTACTTGCATGTATTTAGTGATACTGTACTAAGCCACTCCAGAATAGCCTTAGCCCTGGGCTACACTTACTATTTGGATAGCAGTAATATTACACAGTCAAATTGGTAACCCTTTAGGAAGGGCCTTATAGTGGCTGATATTAGTGTTTGGTGGCAGTGATTTCTATCTTATAGTCTGGAGAGAAGGGGGCATAGCTGGAGAACCTGTGCCAGCCTTCCCCAGGAGTGTCTGTGTGCTGTATATAACCCATATCTCAGTGTGTGTCAGCTACTTGGGCAGGAACATGAAGCACTGGTTGGACAGAGAGGGTGCTGGTGTTTTTAGCTTGACCACTAGGCTTGAGATTTATACCCATTAGCTGTGGCAGTATTAAGTCTTATTGAGGATCTGGAGAAAGGGAGCAACCAGACCCAGACTGACTATGATCTCTGTGTGCTCTTAAGGAAATGTTACTTTACTGTGTGTGTACTTGTTATCCTTCCCAATGTGCACATCCCTCACTGGTGCTAGTGGTGAGGATTGGGGTTCCTTGATTACAGGGCCAGTGCATGGGCATCACACCCTTTGTTAAGTGCCTTAAGGTAGCTGGCAGCAGTGACTGGTGGCAGTGGTAACTATCTTATAGTCTGGGCAGAAGGGGGCATCGCTAGTAAACCTGTGCCAGCCTTTCCCAGAAGAGTGTGTGTGTATTAAACTGTTTTGTTTCAAAAGATGCAAAGATGGGGAATAATTTATCTGGTACTGGTACATTAGTTCAAAATTACATACAACTGAGGATACATAAAGAAAGCAGTGATGGCTTAAAAGAATATTGTGCATGGAAGAGCTATATAGTCACTAAATGGTCTATGTTCTTTATATGTATATACTGTTAAAAACCTTATATATGAAATACTTGCTGACAGTAATTATCTGTATTGATGTTTGTTAACCAGGTAGGTGGGCTCATCATAGAACCATTGTTCAGCCACATCTAGTAGTAAGTGGAAGTTACAGTATAAACAACTAAACAACATTGCCCTCTGCATATAGAAATGCATGATTAAAGACAGAGGTGTAGAAAATAAAGTATAAGTAACTCACTTTAGTGAACTATCATTCTAATAATTATGTCTACAACTCTAACACAGATATGCAAGCATAATATTATGGACAAAACAATAAGCAGAAAGGTAACTTGAAAACTAACATTGCTGGAACCTGTTAACAATAAAAATATGCAATGCAGGCTAACAATTTAAAAGTTTAGTTATAAATCTGACAGTGTACGTATGTATAAGGGTTGGGAGTTTTCTACTATTTTTTCTTCATTTTAAGAATGTAGTTTTAATGCTCTTATACATTTGATTTATTCTCCATATCAAACTAAGTAGAATCTGAAACAGTGTATAAACGTCTGATGAGTAAAATGTGGCTTTAGTCTAAAGTTCAACAGTTTAAGCATTTAGTATAAAGGAAATTGCAGAACTAGCCTTTGTAAAATGATGCAACAGACTTGCTCATGTTAAATATATAAAAATAGAGTTATCCAAGTTTTATATGCTACATAATTTTCAAATAATCGGTATTAAGGATAAATGAAGAAATGTAGAAATAAAAAATAGTAAATTATTCTCAAGATACTGACACATCGAAAATGATGGAGTGATGTAAGTGGCTTCAGTGTCATGACCTTATTACATATGGGAAATTGTTAATCATTTATTCGGTTAAGTGCTGCCTGGCAGAACCATTTTAAAGGACTTACTAGGAGTCTTGTTTCTGATTCTTTTACTGGGTCTTTTACTGGTACACAAGGACTCATTTCATCATCTTCTATAGACATCATGTCAGTAAGTATACTTTGGGACTGTTGGGGTGTTATATTGTTTATTTCAGATTAGATTATTAAAATTATGGGGAAATGAAAAACAGGAAGATGAAGGTCAGTACATTGTTCATTTCTAACAATGAAACAACCTTAAGCATCCTTAAAGTGCCATTTTCAATTTGTTATATATCAAAGTGATATAAAATGCTTGTTGAAAATATGGGCTTTAGCAAACTGTAATCAATTTTACTGGACTAAATCCCAAATCTGTTTTCTTTCACTGCTGCTGAGTTATGTAGATCATGATATGGTTTGAGTTCATGTGTGACTGCTGCTGAAAAGCCTCAGATTGTCTAGTGAAGCAGAAAAACGTATGAAATGTTATAGTGGTACTGATCCCTGAGAATGTTTCTAGAAGAAAAAAATGTTAACTCAAAATTTAATGAAAGTTTAGATCTGGTGTATAAACTGAGTTCTTAAAGGAAAGTGAGTCCTGTGTTTTTTTCAGTTACGTTGACTAAGTAAAGTTGTGAGAATAGGACCTGGAACTTATTAACTGCTGTAACAGATGTGAATTTTTGAATTTTTTTATATAGTTTGGTGAAATTGTCTGATAGTTTGCCACCTACTACATTGAAACTGGCATAAAATATTTCATTATTAATATTTTTTGTCAAGGAAGTTTCATTTTTAAAACTATCTAATATTGTATTGTTAATAAACCACCTTCTGAGACTGTTAGCTGGAAGCAGCCTTAAAAATGTAGGGAAAAAAGTTAACATCTTGTAAAATGGATGCTGAAATAGTACAACAAGGATAACTGATAGTTATTCTTTGTACCAAACTGTGAAAACATCCATCTCAACTCCCTTTAGACATGGAGTCAGGTGTCACCAGCAGTGACAATCATCCTGCCAAGGTTTACACTGCTGGGTGGATGACCCGGCAGCAGCAGCTCATAAGTGTACCACCCACTAGCACCTATGCCAGTTTAGAGTGCCTAATCCACCTACTGCATGTCTTTGGAGTGGGGGAGGAAACTAGGAGCACCTAGAAACCCATATACCAATAGGAGGACATACAGACTATGCACAGGTGGTACTCCAGTTGAGAATCAAACCAGAGAACTCTTGCTATGAGGCAACAATATTTTAAACACTGCACCACAGTGATGCCTCGGTTAAACTGTAAATATGTTAGATGGAAAATAGACTGAATAATAACTCTAGAAGCAAACAAAACAGTGAGTACAAACTGAATTGCAGAAAGTCACAAAGATTTGTCTATACAGACTTTTTTTTTGATTATTTTGATGAATATGAGAGTTGAAAACCTTTACATAGCTTGCATTTTCATATTTTTATTCATTCAAAAGAGCACATTGGAAATATACATGTAGTGGCTATGACAGTTCGCACTGATTAATATTATTTCTGTTAGCCTGGGAACTAAAGAAGTGATAAATATGATGTAATGTAAAATGACTCAGCAGTACTTGGTGATTATCAATTTAAGACGTTCTCAGAGAGAAAGATTTGGGCATTTTGGATTTTGTCTGAACCTGAACACATCACTCACCAGCACTAGCTTGCTCTGCAAGTAATATATTTATTTAGAACAGTGATTTCTCTTAGAGATAGACTGAAATAGCCAGATTAGTCTAGCCATTTTCTATATTTATGTCAGACTATTCTACAGTATTCTTTTGAAGCATTTTCCTGTGATTTCTGAACTCTGTAATGCCATTGTGTTGAAGTAATAAGTATTGTCTTGTGTTTTTATTATTTATTATTAAATATGTTTAAACCTTTCAACTGTGGCTGTTTTGTGTAGAGATCATTTAAGCTCTAGAGTACTTGCATGTATTTAGTGATACTGTACTAAGCCACTCCAGAATAGCCTTAGCCCTGGGCTACACTTACTATTTGGATAGCAGTAATATTACACAGTCAAATTGGTAACCCTTTAGGAAGGGCCTTATAGTGGCTGATATTAGTGTTTGGTGGCAGTGATTTCTATCTTATAGTCTGGAGAGAAGGGGGCATAGCTGGAGAACCTGTGCCAGCCTTCCCCAGGAGTGTCTGTGTGCTGTATATAACCCATATCTCAGTGTGTGTCAGCTACTTGGGCAGGAACATGAAGCACTGGTTGGACAGAGAGGGTGCTGGTGTTTTTAGCTTGACCACTAGGCTTGAGATTTATACCCATTAGCTGTGGCAGTATTAAGTCTTATTGAGGATCTGGAGAGAAAGGGAGAAACCAGACCCAGACTGACTATGATCTCTGTGTGCTCTTAAGGAAATGTTACTTTACTGTGTGTGTACTTGTTATCCTTCCCAATGTGCACATCCCTCACTGGTGCTAGTGGTGAGGATTGAGGTTCCTTGATTACTGGGCCAGTGCATGGACATCACACCCTTTGTTAAGTGCCTTAAGGTAGCTGGCAGCAGTGACTGGTGGCAGTGGTAACTATCTTATAGTCTGGGCAGAAGGGGGCATCGCTAGTAAACCTGTGCCAGCCTTTCCCAGAAGAGTGTGTGTGTGTGTGTGTTTGTGTGTGTGTGTGTGTGTGTGTGTGTGTGTGTGTGTGTGTGTGTGTGTGTGTGTGTGTGTGTGTGTGTGTGTGTGTGTGTGTGTGTGTGTGTGTGTGTGTGTGTGTGTGTGTGTGTGTGTGTGTAAATCAAACCTCAACAGTGTGTATGTCAGTTTCTTGGGTAGGGACACAAAGCACTGGTTGGATGGAGAGTGTGCTGGTGGTCTTGGCTGGTCACTCAGCTGAGATTTCAACTCTATAGCTGTGCCCGTGGGGAGTCTTATTGGGGATCTGCAGGAAGAGGGAGAAACCAGCCCCGGAATGACTATGGTTTCTGTGTGCTCTTAAGAGAAATTGCACTTGATGCAGAGAGCTGCATCTGGAAGTACTGTGTGTGTGCCTGTTATACTCTCAGTGAACTTTCCCCCACAGGTGACAGTGGTGAGGATTGAGGCTCCTTGATTACTGGCCCAGAGGTGGGATATCAACATCACACAATGGTTGGCAGTGGTGGGTTGTCACATATGGTATATGTTTGTGCATTTGCTCCTGCTACCTACCCTCCCTCTCTTACCATTCATTTAACTTCCCTTACTGCTTTCCCTACCTTGTCTTCTTGGTATATAGAAAATGGGTACCTGTCCAACACAAAAAGAAAATCATTACCCTTCCTTCCCCCCTTCAGATTCACATCTTAAACGTCTCCCTTATTTGCTTCCTTCTGCTTGCTTTCACCTTTTTCATTAGATCCTAAACTTTCATTTTCACTATTTAATCTGGTCAAAAATAGATTTAATGTGCAGTGAGGTCTTTAAGGCTTAAAGCTGCCTTTATCTTTTTGATGCTCATGTCTGGGCTTGAATGTGCTGAGCAACATTGGCACATGTACACATGTCATGTTCCCAACATTTCCTCATAGCAGTACACAGCAGCCACTGGGAGAAATGTTCCCTTACTGCAGGCCCTGCTGCAGCTGTCAGGGGGATGCTTAATTAGCCATTTCCACATGGATTTTTCACTTTATTAATTGCAAATGATCTTAGAGCTGAGTTGCACCTAGAAGATAAACAACGCCTGGCTCTGTGAGATCACAGTGAATGTGTTTCTGAATCCCAGGGACAGTTTATGTAAATGTTTGAAACAGCACAATCTGGTACCTATTTAGCTGCCAAATCATATCAGTTACAAACCATGTTTAACTCTTTCAGTTGCTGCAGTTTGACTGCTATGTTGACAGCTGTCGCTCCACAGCAGTCGAAGGTAAAAAAAAAAAACAAAACCAAACAAAAAACCCCCCAAAAAACAAGGAAACAGAAACAGCTGTTAAGTTTCAGTGTTATCAAGCAAGCAATAAATAAAGTCCACACACACACACACACACACACACACACTGACAATATGTTGCACACAAACTCACAGACAAAGGCACACAGACACATAGGAGCATTTGCTTATGCACACCATCTGCCACACACAGGCATAACACACACACACACGCACACATGCACACACGCACACACACACGCGCACACACACACACACACACACACACACACACACACACACACACACACACACACACACACACAGATTAGCACATGCACCCATGTGCACACACACACACACACACACACACACACACACACACACACACACACACACACACACAGATTAGCACATGCACCCATGTGCACACACACACACACACACACACACACACACACACACACACACACACACACACACACACACACACATACATGTCACATACGGTCTCACAGACAGACACATAGACACAGTCATGCAGATCAGTGCACATATTCACGGAATGTTTTCTAGCCATTTCATAAAGAACAATATGTGAAATAATCGATTGTAATTAAATAAGGAAATGACTACTTTTTCCTAAAAAAAAATCTAAGCAAACAAAGCGTATTTTTAAATTATAAAATCCTACCAAAAATAACTCAGAGGTCAATTGCTAAGTTCAGTAATGCCCTCCAGGGTTGCCATTATAGGGAACAATGTGACTGAAGCAAAAAGTTAAGAAAAAAATGTAGCCTTTCAGTCTCATGTTGTTTGCACTGGCTGTAAAACACATTTAAGCAAGAGCTATTCATTTCATTTGAGCTGAACCATTATTAAACCATTTTGTCCCAAAAGATGCAAAAATGGGGAATAATTTATATTATTTTTAGTTCAAAATTACATACAACTGAGAATACATAAATAAAGCAATCATGGATTAAAAAGAATATTGTGTATGGAAGAGCTATATAGTCACTAAATGGTCTATGTTCTTAATATGTATATACTGTTAAAAACCTTATATATGAAATACTTGCTGACAGTAATTATCTGTATTGATGTTTGTTAACCAGGTACAGGTGGGCTCGTCACAGAACCATTGTTCAGCCACATCTAGTAGTAAGTGGCTGTTACAGTATAAACAACTAAACAACATTGCCCTCTGCATATAGAAATGCATGATTAAAGACCGAGGTGTAGAAAATAAAGTATAAGTAACTCACTTTAGTGAACTAGCATTCTAATAATAATGTCTACAACTCTAACACAGGTATGCAAGCATAATATTATGGACAAAACAATAAGCAGAAAGGTAACTTGAAAACTAACATTGCTGGAACCTGTTAACAATAAAAATATGCAATGCAGGCTAACAATTTAAAAGTTTAGTTATAAATCTGACAGTGTATGTATGTATAAGGGGTTGGGACTTTTCTACTATTTCTTTTTCAGGTTAAGACTGTAGTTTTAATGCTCTTATAAATTTGATTTATTCTCCATATCAACCTGAGTAGAAGCTGAAACAGTGTATAATCGTCTGATGAGTAAAATGTGGCTTTAGTCTAAAGTTCAACAGTTTAAACATTTAATGTAAAGGAAATTGCAGAACTAGACTTTGTAAAATGATGCAACACACTTGCTCATGTTAAATATATAAAAATAAAATTATCCAAGTTTTGTATGCTACATAATTTTCAAATAATAGGTACTGAGGCTAAATGAAAAAATGTAGAAATAAAAAAATACTAAGTTATTTCGAAGATACTGACACATAGAAAAAAAGTTGAGTGATGTAAGTGACTTCAGTGTCATTACCTTGTTATGTTTGACAAATTGTTAATCATTTATTCGGTTAAGTGCTGCCTGGAATGATAGAACCATTTTAAAGGACTTAATAGGAGACTTGTTTCTGATTCTTTTACTGGGTCTTTTACTGGTACACAAGGACTCATTTCATCATCTTCTATAGACATCATGTCAGTAAGTATACTTTGGGACTGTTTGGTGTTATTTCAGGTTCGATTATTAAAATTATATGGAAATGGAAAAAAGGAAGTTGAAGGTCAGTACGTTGTTCATTTCGAATAATGAAACAACCTTAAGCATCCTTGAACTCTCATTTTCAATTCATTATATATCAAAGTGATATGAAATGCTTGTTGAAAATATGGGCTTCGGCCAATTATAATCAACTTTACTGGACTTGATCCCAGATCTGTTTTCTTTTAATGCTACTGAGTTATATAGGTCATGATATGGTTTAAGTCCATGTGTGACTTCTGCTAAAAAGCCTTATATTGCCTAGTGAAGCAGAAAAACATAAGAAATATTTTAGTGGTACTGATACCTGAGATGTTTTCTAGAAGAAAAATGTTAAGTCAATGTTTAATGACAGCTTAGATCTAGTGTAGAAACTGAGTTCTTAAAGGAAAATGAGTCCTGTGTTTTTTTTCAGTGTTATGTTGACTGAGAAAAGTTATGAGAATGGGACCTGGAACTTACTAATTGCTGTAACAGTTGTGAATTTTTGCATTTTTTTATATAGTTTGGTGAAATTGTCTGATGGTTTGCCACCTATTATATTGAAACTGGCAAAAAAAATGTTGTTATTAATGACTTTTTTTGTCAAGGAAGTTTCATTTTTAAAACTATCCAATATTGTATTGTTAATAAGCCAGCTTCTCAGACTACTACCTGGAAGCAGCCTTAAAATATAGGGAAAAAGTTAACATCTTGTAAAATGGCTGCTGAAATAGTACAACAAGGAGAAACAGTTATTCTTTGTACTAAACTGTAAAAGATCCATCCTCAACCCATTTTTCACATGGGATCGAAGTGTCACTTCAACAGTGGCAATTATATCAAGCCAAGGTTTACACTGCCGGGTGGCTGGCCCTGCTGCGGTAGTTCATCCGTACCACTCACTCACACCTATGGTCAACTTAGAGTGTCCAATCCACCTACTGCATGTCTTTGGAATGTGGGAGGAAACTGGAGCACCCAGAAGAAACCCATGCGACCACAGGGAGGACATGAATACTCAATACAGAAGGCTCCCTAGCCGAGGATCAAACCGGAGAACATCTTGCTATGAGGCAACAACACTAATGGCTGCACTACCACGGCCAACCAAAGCTAAACTGTGAAAGGTGCTAAATGGAAAATTGACTGAATAATTACTCCAGAAGCAAACAAAACAGTGAGTACAAACTGAATTGCAGAAAAGTCACAAAGATTTAGTCATACAGACTTTTGATTATTTAGCTAAACATGAGAGTTTAAAATCTTTTACATAGCTTCCATTTTTCATATTTTTATTCATCACAAAACAGTACATTGGAAATATACATGTAGTTGCTGCATGAAATGTTATGACGTTTCTGCACTGATTAGTTTGTTTGCTTCTGGGGGTATTATTTCAAGTTGCTTCTGATCTTTCTAGAAGGAATTGCTCGCACATTGGAAACTAAAAAGAACATATTGTTAAATAAAGCAAATTAGTGCATGATTTAAGTCAGTAAATGCTACAGAAAGTTCATATCTGTAATCATTAAATTGTTTATTGATTACTGCAAGTAATTTTAGATGCTGTCCTGTTTTGTCCGTGTGCAGTTTGCATTCAGTTGCATTAGATTTTAAAGACACTGCTAAGCAAGAACCATTTAGACTGAGGCAGGGCTGCTAGTGCAGTGACACTTATATGCCAGTCTATGATAATGGAGATCTGAGCTAAGAAACAGATCCACAAATTAATGGACTGTCTGCAGTGAGGAAGGACTGACTTTTTAAGGCAAAGTCTTTGTCCTTTGGGTATGAGTCACTAAAGTCCTTGTTTAACTTTTGTTTTTGTTATTCACTATTAAGTCTATTATTGTGCTAAGTGCATTGATATGAATCAACATAACTAAATATGCATCAATACACATACCTATGCGCACACACATATAAATAAATAAATAAATACACAGCTGGGATAACTTGCAGATGGCTAGACTCTAGTCAGTGTAAAGAAGTAAAAATGTTACTAGAGAGATAGAATACGACAAAGATGAACTCCGGTCCGCTAATGATTGGCAGTAGATTTTTATGGTGCCGAGTTGCCAGCCCGACGCCCAACCTTCAGCAAAGGCACGCCCATTCACGCATGTTTATTAGAGGCCACTCGTATGCGGGGAGAACATGCAGACTCTATGCAGAAGGCACTGAAGCTGAGAATCGAACAGGAGAACCTCTTGCTATGAGGCAACAACGTTACTGCTGTACCACCGCAGCTATAACCTTCAGCTCTGTGGCAAAGGGGAAAAAGCCCTGGCAATTACTCAGATGCCATGAGTTCAAACTGTGGTTTGAATTCTTGAAGATCTGTGTGGGTAAGGGTGAGAGTGAGCAGCTGATGCCAGTTTGTGCATCTTGAAGGAAGAGAGCAGTAGTTTCAAGTGGGCACTTCACTGCAGCCACTTGCCAAGGCCATTAAGGAAAAGTCGTGTTATAAAAGGGGGTGCTTTATGTGCTCTCTTCTTTTCTTCTGCTGTCAAATAAACAAGCCAATCTGCTTTGCTTTGTGAGTTCATTATTCATTTCCAAGGCCTTGATATCAGCACTATTGAACACATATTTTTTGCTTTAATTTCTCTTCAGTTTTAAACTGATATTTTGCATTTTCTTGTTTCTGTGCTGAACTTATCATATCTCAAGAGAAAATTACCTACAAGCATACTTGTGAGTGTCACATGTTTTCTGAAGGCCTCCACCTATCTGATTTTGTTTAGCAGAGACCTGTACTATCTATAATTGTTGAGGATACTGATTTAAGGTTCTTACAAAATGAAATTCCATTATGAGATGAAATCTTCAAACTTTATCCATCACTCCTAAGTGTAATTTCCAGTCTCTGCCATGAGTTCTTGTCATGTTTTAGTGCAAATATATTTATGCATGCAAACTTAATATGGATTCTAAGTGCAGAATACTCATTAAATCAAACTGACAGTATGGTAAGTTGTAAATATAAGAAAAATGTAATTTATAGTAAATGAGTGTTCTGTCCTTGCTAAAATGAATATCTCCATGAATTAGGTCACATTTTACCAATACTCAGTAGAGTCCAAATTCAGGATTTTCTGGCATTTTCTTGAAGACATTGAAAATTAGTGTCTTTGAGAACTGTGATCAACATAATGGTTGTTTAGTGAAGTAAACAGTGGTAAAATAATACCCAAATTTGAAATTTTTTACCACATGTAAAATAAATCTTCAACTCCAGATGGTGGTTCCCAGGCATCCAATGCAAAACATAAATCTAATTTTACTCCATATTCAGATCCAGAGACTCCTGCATTTCTGCTGCTCCTTGAATGGGTGATACACTGGTAATTGTGGGAGGGGTATTCAATGAGCAACATTCTATCATAAACACCTTTCTGGAAAGGTATGTTTTCTCAATTCAATATTAAAATTATAACAGACAAGGCACACAAACTATTATGTCCCACTATAAGCAGGTATGCCAAACATTCAGCAGGTGCGTTATGCTTGCCTAATGATTTTTGTATTCACTGGTAGCCATCCAGTCAGCCAGTGGTCAATAGTGACTACGTAAGCCTTCTCTCAGTTAATAGTAATAAAGCCATTGCATAGAAAAACTCACTCACCTCATGGATGACCCACTCAGGCTTAACTATCACTCAGCTACAGACAATAAATTGAAGTCATATTTTCCCAATACTAGCAACATAACACAAACCATGACTAAACACAATGGTGCACTGTATCAGGTATCTAGTTCTTCAACAAGCCAGTGCATGTTACTGTAGTGCACAAACAACTAAGAGTGAGCCTGTTCTGACTCTTTCTCTGGATAACTTCTTCTGGCCTTCCTTAAAATGGTGGCTTATGATATTGCTCTAGCGGTTGCCATACTTATGAGTAGAACCTCACATGATGACATGTTTCCACCATATGGAATGATATCAAAGTAATCTCAAAGTAATCTCAATTTTCAAAAATGAGGATTCACAAAAAGTCGAAAATTACCATCCCATTATTATGCTCTAGGGTTGGCTAAGGTATCTGAGAAAGTCATAAGTAAACAGTTCTCAGTCCATCTTAATAATAATGGTGAATTAGCTGCTACCCACATTAGGCACAATATACATTCTGTGGTCTAGAAATTACTCAACTGTATTGCATTGAACTTAGGCAAAGGCATGTATACACTGCAGCTATTTTCCTAGATTCTAAGGCATTTGAAACTATTAAGCATTTAATCATGCTAAAACATCCTCTGGATGAAAGCTGCAGTTTTTTTTACTCTAATGTGGTTGAAAAGTTACCTATCGGACAGAGAGGACAAGTTACTGCCTTGTCAATGCACTGCTCGATAGGTTCTGAGTTTACATCAGTATTCCACAAAGCTTTATTTCTTACCCTCTTTTGTTTTTGTTTATACTAAAAATGTATCAACATACAGCTTATTCAATGCACTGATGTCTCCATACTTATCTATTGTGCTGAAGCACACAAAAGTATTCAGGAATTTTCAATTAGTTTTAACAACATTCATCAATGGCATTCTAATAGCTAACTTATACGTACTGAAAAGAAGATTAAGGTGCCAGTGTTTGGAAGACCAGGATCACCATATACTGTGTGGTAGTAATTTATAAGTCAAGGGGACATCTGGTAAAATTGAAATTGCTGATTCCTGGAAACACTTGGGTATTACTGTGGTCTTTCCTTCAAAAAGCATATCCAATGTATAGTAAATGAAACAATCTGTAAACTCAGTTGCCTCTACAAAATGAAATCATACATAATGGCACTCAAGTAGCACCTTCATCAATTCTTCTCTACTTCCTAATCTTCTGTACTAAGCTGTTGCTACAGGAAGTCATAAAAAGCATGGGTGTGACAAGATAACTAGTGCCTACAGTAGACTGGTCAAAGTTGCTGCCGATCTTCATTTTCACATGGTCACTGCAGTTACAATGGGGAATGAAATGGAATGTCCTCTTACCAGGGAATACTACATCTGCCCATAGTTAATTTCAAGCACCTATGCAACAACTGATGTATTCACGTCTCTAAAAGTATTTTGCAAGATTTTTTGCAGAGGTCTTAAAGTAACTCATTAAACAATAATTGACCAGGGACAGGTATGGGAAATACAGCTCCAAACGTATTCTTTGCTGCTTCCTGAAACAGATCCCAGTATCCATCAGACCCCGTGAAACTGTCCAGGCATGTATGCTCTGTGGCAATTTTGGATCATTTACTAAATATGGAAAATACATTACCAATGTTTTTTACTTGTGTTTTTGTGTATTATGTATATTTATGCAGAACTGTGTTGTAATGTTTCTTCTCTCTTGCAATGTTTCTTCTCTCTTTCTTACATTGCTACTGCATCATGCAGCTCTTCTTGCTAGATCCTCTTTGTACATGGGTTCTGACCAGAAGTACTAATCCAGTTTAAAAAATGTAAATGTACAAGCTCCATGACGGAAAAGCAATTGTGACCCTAATCAGCATACAAAGATGAAACAAAAAAGGCTCTGTTAAACATGGAGATAGGTTCTAACAAATTTATCCACAAATATTCAAATTTAAATTTAAAAAATTATTTGAACAGAACAGTATTGAAATCCAAATACATCACGCAGACTATTCTCAGAATATGGAAAAAACATTCCATGCAAATAAGCCTATCTAAAAACTTTGCATCATTCCAAACTCAGTTAGACTTGTGGATAGGAGACAAGGTTTACAATCCTAATTTTAAGGCGTCAGACTACTAATAAAGCTTTTGGATTAAAACATTGAAACAGAATAGATGAACTTATAACATGGAAAAGGGAGATTAACCAAGAGTGGATCACTTTACTTCTTATTCACATCACAAAGTTTCACTGCCTTGCTCCAGGCTTCCTGACTTTCAAGTAATAATAGCTATTGCATTTTCTATGATTTAGAGTCAGGATCCAGTCATGAATTTCCTCCAACCCCTGTAATCATGTCTAGAGGTGAAAAGAGAAAAAGCAAATCTTATTCTAATAGCTTGCTGCTGGTCAGGACAATCATAGTTTACTCTTCTAAAATTTATATTAATGGTTTACTAAGTAGCGTTTCATCTTCAAAGCAAGTTGCTTAGACAACAGGAATTTGTGCATTTGAACACTTAAGCCACTCAACAGCTTTGGCAATCTCTGTTTCATACCTCACAGCCATCTTTTTTTTCAGTGGTGTCATCTATTCTTAAAGAATTTAAAAGGCCTACCACAACTTTTTCTTATTGGTGTGAAAATAAAGCAATCAGTTTCCAGTTCAGAGTGTAACATTCTCAACATCTTACTGCATTATATAATGCTAGCTATGACTGCTCTGCATTAAATATTTTTACTGAGTCTTTCTGTCTATATGTCTTTAAATTAACCAGGGAATTCTCAATTTGCAATGAAACAGTTGTTGAAGATGATTCCTCATATGATGCCTCCAAGTATCTTGTTTGAGATTTTAACACTTTTATTTAGGAAAAAAACTAACTTCAGCTTTCATTTTAGTCCACATGGGAATCCACATTTCATAGTTGCAGTTACATCAAACAAAAAGAGTGCAGTTCTTAATGTGTGAAAAATCTTACACAAATCACAAAGAAAAAAAATCTCTATGTGTACATTGCACCAACCTGAAATATATAGGATTAATCTTGTTTGCATGTGTTATGAAATCCTCCAGCTATGCTATGATCTGAATCCACATTGTGATCTGACCAAGCCTATTTTAGTTATTTTCCTGATTGACAAGTAACAAATCATGGTCCAGCCCCTAACACGTTTTACTCTAGGACTTCTATATGGAACTTCCTCTCTCCTTCACAATCCTGCCCAGCATTCTTTTCCTCTCTTTCAAACACATGCACAAAGATTCACACACACACACACACACACACACACACACACACACACACACACACACACACACACACACACACACACACACCAGTTTGCTTATTTCCTGTTTTGAACCTTGTTAAAGAACAGGACTATAGTTTGCTATAATTTTTTCATCTTGGGCTTTTGATGCCATAAAACCATGAGACACTAATGTTTAAATAAAGAAAATAAATATTGCCTAAAATAAATATTGAATCCCTAACTAACAAAATAAAAAAATCCAGCTGTGATTCCCCCGTTGTCTTGCATATACCAGCTACTTAGACCTAAATTACATAATTAATTTCATATATCATATTGACATTTGATTAATGACTGGGTAGGAGCACATTTTCAGTGGAATCCCAGGGAGAAAAGTTCCAAAGTATTACAAAACATTTTAAGAACAAGAATTTTACAGTCTTTAAAAGTAATACAAACACAACTACAGTTTAAATAATTATTCCAAATTAGACATCATATAAAAACATTGTGATTTAATATTTAGAGAAATCTTGGCCAATTTATAGATAAACTAAAGGTAAGTTAGTATAGTACAAAATGGAATTGTAATATGAAGTGAGAGAGAAGCAGGCTTATGGTATATTTAGAGAGAAAGCTGGGGGACAAAAATTGATAGAGGTAAGGTAAGAAGAGAAAGTAAGGGGTATAAGGTATGAATAGTTATTTGTTCACATTTATGAATATAATTTATCCTAGTTTTCAGTAAGAAAAGATACAGCTTTTGGGTAGGAAGTTTTTCTCAATGATTTTGAAGGATATGAGGGAGTGTAATACCTCATGGATACAGGTAAGGTGTTCCAGACCTTAGCAACGTAATATGGGTACAGACAACATCCAGCAGATTTGATAGGTATGTGGACAGACAAGAGTAGGTATGTGGACAGACAAGAGTATTTGGTCACTGGTCTCCAACTTCTGCTGTTATGGTGTCATTTTTCCCTGTTGTTTAAAGATCAAGGAAGTATGTTCAACCCTGGTCCTAGACATTAAATTGATCTGTAATAATCATACTATACCTCTGTAATTAGTCACAGGTTGATTATTTTTTTTCCTACTATTTACACTGTACCTAGCTTAGAATGAACCCTAGCCACTGAGTCAGAAAGCCAGCAGCCAGACTCCTCTCTGTCCCTGCACCTATTTGTCTTCCCCTGGTAAGCTTTTGCCTTCCCCCTGGCTCCATTTCTCTGTATCACCTCTATCTTAACACTTTTATGGATAGTTGCATTCTGCTCCCTGCCCACTAGGTGGCACTCTAATCCAGCCTTGGCTTACAACCCTTCCTCTACTTCATCTTTTCCTGATTCCTATCACTTTTTCCACCCCCTTTCCTAGTTGCTAAACTTCCTGGGTCCTCTCACTCCCCTTCTCATCTCTTCTCCCTCCTTCATACTATTTTTCTCTCTCTTTTAGCTCCCCCACTCCACCATCCATTGCTCCTGTTAACTTCCTTACCACCATCTACTTACCTGTGACCACTTTCTCTGCTTCAGGCATCTCATCCTCTCTGATTGTCTCTGTAAACTTTTTAGCTGCTGTGAAGCCTCCCTTAGTCCTCCTTACATACTTTTCTCTACATCCCCCCTTATCCCTCCCTGTAGCTTTATTACACTCACTCCTAACACTCAACCCCTTTTCTCACTCTTGCTGAATTACTTTTTAATGAGCAATATTGTGGAACCTACCTCTCCTGGTACCTTTGCGGACTATCTTTGCCCCTCCCTTATCTACCTGCCTTGACCATCCTTTTTGCCCCTCCTTCTCCCACCTCACATCCTGCTCCAAAGGCATTTAAGGGAAGACCATTTGTGGCGCCATCCTTTATTATCCTTTTACCCACCCTGGCTGCTGCGTGTCCCTGGCTCCAAATCATAGGATCAAATTGTAAGTACTTTAACAGTATATCATTCTGACCTTTTAATCGTTCAGAATATTGATGTTAATTGCCTATCATATTAACTTGTAGGTTTGATGCTAATTCTAGCTCCGTAAAGTTCTCTTTCTAGTTATGCTTAGTTAGATTTTACTGTAGCTTATCTCTGGATAACAATCGGCAAATAGTAATCCATTTATGCGATTGTAGAGTGATTTTCCTGCCAAGGTTTACAATGTGCTGTTAAGCTGTTTGTTTTAATCTGTGTCCTTTTGATTATCAGTGAGGTAGGAGTACCTAGCAGCGACCTGGTCGAGAAGTGCCTCCCACGTGGACTAGCTCAATTGTTGCTGTGTGCATTTTCAAATGCCGCCCTACACAAAGTGACTGTTATTAGCCAGTTATCTTAGCATTCATATGTGGGAATACTGAACTAAATATCGCTCTACAACCAAGAGTGCAGTACTTTTGCAAACAGTTTGTGCTGTATTTTTAGAATACATTTATACTCCCTTGCTGTAAGCGTAGATATTTTTTTTTACACTACACTTATAGCGCTCTCATCCTGGCGTACTTGATTATTTTTATAACGTATTGCTCCCATACCACCCAGTGTACATCTCAACTTTCCTGCTGTCTGATGCAGAAAGAAAATAAAGGTAACTGAATGAGCTTATTTAGCACCTGGGGTACTCTGCCTTGCAGCTCGCTCTCCTGCTAGAGTGCATCATTGCACTCTGCCTTGCAGCTTGCTCTCCTGCTGGAGCATATAATTTAATTCAAGTCCAGAGTTATAATAATTATCTGCTCCGTGATCCAGAAATAAAAGAAAGTTAACTGAACCTCTATTAAGCGTGCTCAATTAGTACCTCGAGTACTCGGCCCTGCAGCTCGCTCTCACGCTAGAGTATATCTCTGTACTCTGCCTTGTAGCTCGCTCTCCTGCCAGAGCATATCTTTTTATTTCAATTTCATGGTTGCGTTCTGCTACACCTAAGGCTTATCTGGCCTCTGCAGTTAGTATTGTACTGGGCTCTGCATACAATATCTTACAGAGCGGTAGCTCGCTCACCTGCTACAGCGTATCATTTTATTTCAATTTCATGATAGCGTTCTGCTACACCTAAGGCTTATCTGGCTTCTGCAGTTAGTATTGTACTGGACTCTGCATACAATATCTTACAGAGCGACCCACAACCTGCTTCAATTACTGGATAATGTGTCCACTTCTGTCTCCTGGTTTCAAAGTGTGCTGAACACCCGTCGATGTTTTCCCCCATTAGTTTAAGATATTTATATATGTTAACTGATGCTAAGTAAGCGCTCTTATTGGATAACCTTAGTGGGAGTCATGCTCAATCTCTTTCCTGGTTGCTGCTAGCTTCACATATATTATGAAACTTGTGCAGACCTCTTGAAATACCTTATCTTGCCTCATGCAAATACTTATCCATCATTAATGTACGTGTCTACTTGATTGATTTCTTAATTGAATTGTAATAATTATAACTGCGACTTGTTAACAAAGACAGGCATAGTATGTTATTTTTGCTTGCTATTTTTGCTTGCTATTTAAAGAGGGCATATTCCACAATTTCGAATGTGCAAGCTAT
This sequence comes from Protopterus annectens, assembly GCF_019279795.1. NCBI lineage: Eukaryota > Metazoa > Chordata > Ceratodontiformes > Protopteridae > Protopterus > Protopterus annectens. The sequence continues at coordinate 808,381,523 of NC_056725.1, read as the reverse complement.
GTGATTTATAGCTACCTTGAATTGTGTTATACTATAGGCTACTTAGGCTTAGCATGTTACTTTTGCTTGCTGTCTAGCTTGAGATTTTAAAGTGCTTGATATTTAAAGAGGGCATATTCCACAATTTCGAATGTGCAAGCTATGTGATTTATAGCTACCTTGAATTGTGTTATACTATAGGCTATTTAGGCCTAGCATGTTACTTTTGCTTGCTGTCTAGCTTGAGATTTTAAAGTGCATTCTCTCAAATTGTACTTGTGCCTTTTATAGGAATGCTTAGACTATGTGATAGTAGCAATCTTGAAGCACAAATTTAGGAATGTGATCCTTGCAACCTTACACATTGTATAATACTCCGTTTCTGTGTCTGTACCCTACTTGTCTAAACAGTATTACTAGCATGCTACAATGACTTCTCACCTAATTTAAACCTTATTCTTTGTAATCTTCCTAGCTCTTTAGCTCCCTTCCTGCACGTAAGGACCTCCCTAGTCACTAAGGACCCCTTCTAACTACCTTCAACCATCCTAAAGACTGGTCTCCAACTTCTGCTGCTGCGGTGTCATTTTTCCCTGTTGTTTAAAGATCAAGGAACTCTTTAGCTCCCATCCTGCACGTAAGGACCTGCCTAGTCACTAAGGACCCCTTCTAACTACCTTCAACCATCCTAAAGACTGGTCTCCAACTTCTGCTGCTGCGGTGTCATTTTTCCCTGTTGTTTAAAGATCAAGAAAGTATGTTGCACCCTGGTCCTAGACATTAAATTGATCTGTAATAATCATACTATACCTCTGTAATTAGTCACAGGTTGATTATTTTTTTTCCTACTATTTACACTGTACCTAGCTTAGAATGAACCCTAGCCACTGAGTCAGAAAGCCAGCAGCCAGACTCCTCTCTGTCCCTGTACCTATTTGTCTTCCCCTGGTACGTTTTTGCCTTCCCCCTGGCTCCATTTCTCTGTATCACCTCTATCTTAACACTTTTATGGATAGTTGCATTCTGCTCCCTGCCCACTAGGTGGCACTCTAATCCAGCCTTGGCTTACAACCCTTCCTCTACTTCATCTTTTCCTGATTCCTATCACTTTTTCCACCCCCTTTCCTAGTTGCTGAACTTCCTGGGTCCTCTCACTCCCCTTCTCATCTCTTCTCCCTCCTTCATACTATTTTTCTATCTCTTTTAGCTCCCCCACTCCACCATCCTTTGCTCCTGTTAACTTCCTTACCACCATCTACTTACCTGTGACCACTTTCTCTGCTTCAGGCATCGCATCCTCTCTGATTGTCTCTGTAAACTTTTTAGCTGCTGTGAAGCCTCCCTTAGCCCTCCTTACATACTTTTCTCTACATCCCCCCTTATCCCTCCCTGTAGCTTTATTACACTCACTCCTAACACTCAACCCCTTTTCTCACTCTTGCTGAGTTACTTTTTAATGAGCAATATTGTGGAACCTACCTCTCCTGGTACGTTTGCGGACTATCTTTGCCCCTCCCTTATCTACCTGCCCTGGCCCTCCTTTTTGCCCCTCCTCCTCCCACCTCACATCCTGCTCCAAAGGCATTTAAGGGAAGACCATTTGTGGCGCCATCCTTTATTATCCTTTTACCCACCCTGGCTGCTGCCCGTCTCTGGCTCCAAATCATAGGATCAAATTGTAAGTACTTTAACAGTATATAATTTTGACCTTTTAATCGTTCAGAATATTGATGTTAATTGCCTATCATATTAACTTGTAGGTTTGATGCTAATTCCAGCTCCATAAGGTTCTCTTTCTAGTTATGCTCAGTTAGATTTTACTGTAGCTTATCTCTGGGTAACAATCGGCAAATAGTAATCCATTTATGCGATTGTAGAGTGTTTTTCCTGCCAAGGTTTACAATGTGCTGTTAAGCTGTTTGTTTTAATCTGTGTCCTTTTGATTATCAGTGAGGTAGGAGTACCTAGCAGCGACCTGGTCGAGAAGTGCCTCCCACGTGGACTAGCTCAGTTGTTGCTGTGTGCATTTTCAAATGCCGCCCTACACAAAGCGACTGTTATTAGCCAGTTATCTTAGCATTCATATGTGGGAATACTTTACTAAATATCGCTCTACAACCAAGAGTGCAGTACTTTTGCAAACAGTTTGTGCTGTATTTTTAGAATACATTTATACTCCCTTGCTGTAAGCGTAGATATTTTTTTTACACTACATTTATAGCGCTCTCATCCTGGCGTACTTGATTATTTTTATAACGTATTGCTCCCATACCACCCAGCGTACATCTCAACTTTCCTGCTGTCTGATGCAGAAAGAAAATAAAGGTAACTGAATGCGCTTATTTAGCACCTGGGGTACTCTGCCTTGCAGCTCGCTCTCCTGCTAGAGTGCATCATTGTACTCTGCCTTGCAGCTTGCTCTCCTGCTAGAGCATATCATTTAATTCAAGTCCAGAGTTATAATAATTATCTGTTCCATGATCCAGAAATAAAAGAAAGTTAACTGAACCTCTATTTAGCATGCTCAATTAGTACCTCGAGTGCTCGGCCCTGCAGCTCGCTCTCACGCTAGAGTATATCTCTGTACTCTGCCTTATAGCTCGCTCTCCTGCCAGAGCGTATCTTTTTATTTCAATTTCATGGTAGCATTCTGCTACACCTAAGGCTTATCTGGCCTCTGCAGTTGTATTGTACTGGCCTCTGCATACAATATCTTACAGAGCGACCCACAACCTGCTTCAATTACTGGATAATGTGTCCACTTCTGTCTCCTGGTTTCAAAGTGTGCTGAACACCCGTCGATGTTTTCCCCCATTAGTTTAAGATATTTATATATGTTAACTGATGCTAAGTAAGCGCTCTTATTGGATAACCTTAGTGGGAGTCACGCTCAGTCTCTGTCCTGGTTGCTGCTAGCTTCACATATATTATGAAACTTGTGCAGACCTCTTGAAATACCTTATCTTGCCTCATGCAAATACTTATCCATCATTAATGTACATGTGTACTTGATTGATTTCTTAATTGAGTTGTAGTAATTATAACAGCGACTTGTTAACAAAGACAGGCGTAGTATGTTATTTTTGCTTGCTATTTTTGCTTGATATTTAAAGAGGGCATATTCCACAATTTCGAATGTGCAAGCTATGTCATTTATAGCTAGCTTGAATTGTGTTATACTATAGACTACTTAGGCTTAGCATGTTACTTTTGCTTGCTGTCTAGCTTGAGATTTTAAAGTGCTTGATATTTAAAGAGGGCATATTCCACAATTTCGAATGTGCAAGCTATGTGATTTATAGCTACCTTGAATTGTGTTATACTATAGGCTACTTAGGCTTAGCATGTTACTTTTGCTTGCTGTCTAGCTTGAGATTTTAAAGTGCATTCTCCCAAATTGTACTTGTGCCTTTTATAGGAATGCTTAGACTATGTGATAGTAGCAATCTTGAAGCACACATTTAGGAATGTGATCCTTGCAACCTTACACATTGTATAATACTCCCTGTTTTTGTGTCTGTACCCTACTTGTCTTAACAGTATTACTAGCATGCTACAATGACCTCTCACCTAATTTAAACCTTATTCTTTGTAATCTTCCTAGCTCTTTAGCTCCCATCCTGCACGTAAGGACCTGCCTAGTCACTAAGGACCCCTTCTAACTACCTTCAACCATCCTAAAGACTGGTCTCCAACTTCTGCTGTTGCGGTGTCATTTTTTCCTTTTGTTTAAAGATCAAGGAAGTATGTTCCACCCTGGTCCTAGACATTAAATTGATCTGTAATAATCATACTATACCTCTGTAATTAGTCACAGGTGATTATTTTTTTCCTACTATTTACACTGTACCTAGCTTAGAATGAACCGTAGCCACTGAGTCAGAAAGCCAGCAGCCAGACTCCTCTCTGTCCCTGCACCTATTTGTCTTCCCCTGGTACGTTTTTGCCTTCCCCCTGGCACCATTTCTCTGTATCACCTCTATTTAACACTTTTATGGATAGTTGCATTCTGCTCCCTGCCCACTAGGTGGCACTGTAATCCAGCCTTGGCTTACAACCCTTCCTCTACTTCATCTTTTCCTGATTCCTATCACTTTTTCCACCCCCTTGCCTATTTGGTAAACTTCCTGGGTCCTCTCACTCCCCTTCTCATCTCTTCTCCCTCCTTCATTCTACTTTTCTATCTCTTTTAGCTCCCCCACTCCACCATCCTTTGCTCCTGTTAACTTCCTTACCACCATTTACTTATCTGTGACCACTTTCTCTGCTTCAGGCATTGCATCCTCTCTGATTGTCTCTGTAAACTTTTTAGCTGCCGTGAATCACTCCGTTCGCCCTACGGGTTCACTCCGCTGCCCTACCCTACCCCCAGTTCCCACCCACCCCAGTGATCCTAGCCTTATACTTCTGTAACCACACCCCCTCTATATAACACCCTATCCCTTACCTCTTCTACTTAACAGCGTCACCCCCTACCTCTACAAGTTCTTAATAATTATTTACCTCATCAGGTACAATCTCTTCAGCACTTTTATTAATATTATATAGCCTCTCTCCTTCCATTTCACCTTTATATAGCCCCTCTCTTACCATCCACCTTTATTTCACTCTATTGCTCACCACTTTTATCTACTCCTTAGCCTCTTACAACACCATCTTCCTCTCCCATCCTCTCTTTACTTACCTCACTTCTCCCCTCAGCATACCCTAACACCTTATCTACACATCACTATGACCCCATCACATAAGGATACATACACAAACCTACTACTCCTAACTACTACTCTTGCTTGTCTTACTATACCATATACATTAACCTTCTTTGATCATGTTGACTTTCCTGGACAACACCACCCCTACCAGCAACCCCTACCCATCTCCCATATAAACTTACTCAGCCACAGTAACATAACCTCCACCTCTATGTATATACTTCCTAAGTATCATAGATGTACCCATTTGGCTTACTTCCATATCAGAAAAACCCTAAACAATCACTATAAACTTCTTAAGTCTATTCAGCTTCCTCAAAAACACCCACTACTAGATGGTGATGTTCATCCAAACCCTGGCCCTCATACTGTTATTCCCACTAACCACCACAACCCAACCCCTCCAACTATCACTCTCTCTAATAGATCATCTAACTCCCTTTCGATAGCTCACCTTAACATCCGCAGCATCAACAATAAAATTTCCCACTTACATGCACTCTTAGATGTGCACTCATTCGATATTCTCTGTATTACAGAGACATGGCTAAAGCCCTCAACTGTGGACCAGGAGATTACCCCTCCCAGATATAATATTCTGAGATGTGACCGCAATAATAAAAAGGGCGGAGGAGTAGGCATTTTATACAAATCTGAACTCCAAATCTTACCTCTCAGTATGTCCCTACCCTCAGATACAAATGCTGAAACCCTCAGTATAAAACTCCAAATTAACAACTCAAAATCTATCTATATAATTTGCGCATATCTCCCCCCTGGAAATAATATCAGCACTCTGGAAAATATTCTTAGCTACCTCTCTACAAACCTACCTCAGGAAACCATTGTCTTAGGTGACTTTAATATAGACTGGGCAACCTGTAATTCCCCTAATCCTACCAATCACATACATCTTCACAGTTTCTCTCAAATAATAACCACTTCTACTAGAATCCATAAGCCAAGCAGTAAGGAATCCACCCTTGACTGGATACTACTCAACAGCCATGTTGATACTTATAAACCAGGAACCCTTCCTGATGACATTAGTGACCATATGCTAACCTATATTATTAAACAAAAAGTTCATAGCCCTAACACTAATATTTTTAAAACCTCCCATTCCAAACAACACTTTAACCCAGTCAGTTTCCAAAATGAACTAAAAGCATGTGACTGGTCACCTTTGCTTCATCTTCAACTTGATAAAGCAGTGACCTATTTCAATACCAGATTCCTTCAAATCCTAGATTTCCATGCCCCATATCACACTTCCCGAATAAGGACCAAAACCACCCCCTTGGCTCTCAAAACTAACCAAACAAAAGATCCTCCTCAGAAATAAAATCTGGGCCAAATGGAGAGCCACAAAAAACCCATCAGATCACCTCCACTTCAAACAATTAAGAAATGCCACCAAAAAACAAATTCTCCAAGACAAAAAAGACTATTACCTTCACCTCCAACAAACCCACCAACAAAAACCACAAAGATTCTGGTCAGGCATAAACAATCTTCTTATGCCAGGCCACTCTACAACTCCTGCCCACTCAGGTTTCAACCATAATAATGCCAACCAGATTCCAGATGCCTTTAATTACTACTTTACCAAAGCCATTCTAACCCTAGCTAATACTTTGCCACCTGTCACCTCTTCCCAGTTAGATACCACTAATACTCCATATCCTACCTTTCATATAAAACCAGCACCCATATCCTTCATATGCAACCTCCTCTTAAAACTTAAGCCCTGCACCCCTTCTGCTGATTGTCTTCCTGCTGAATTCCTGCAAATTACAGCTAAAGCCATTGCCTATCCCATCTCCATACTTATAAATAGAACAATCTCAGAAAGCAAAATCACATCCATATGGAAAGTATCTCATATCATCCCTCTACACAAAGGTGGCCCATCTACTGAACTTTCCAACTTTTGCCCCATTGCCTTACTCTCTCCAATAGCTAAAATAATGTAGAAATGCATTCACAGACAACTACTTGACCACCTTCTCCAGAATAACTTACTTGCAAGCTGCCAACACGGTTTTAGACCATTCCATAGCACAACAACTGCCCTGCTATCCTTCTCTGACACCATAAACAAAAACCAAAACAATAACACTTTTTCATCTACACTTTTATTGACCTTTCAAAGGCCTTCGATATGGTGAATCATAACTTGCTTATTGACATACTAAAGGTCCAATCACTTGATGCACAGGCATTACAATGGTTTAAATCCTATCTGGAAAACCGACATCAAACCGTACTCTGGGATAATAATCTTTCCACACCAATCCCTGTGAACATAGGAGTACCTCAAGGCTCTATTTTAGGTCCTCTTCTCTTTATTTATAAATAACCTACACACCACAATTCCACAAGCCACCTGCATACAATATGCAGACGATTCTACCTTAATTTGTTCAGCCAAGTCCATAACCTCTCTTCAGTCAATCACCCAATCCGTATTTAACAGTGCTGAAAACTGGTTCTTGCAACATGGTCTCCTACTGAACCCAAAAAAACTAAATTATTGCTCTTTGCTCCTACTCTTAAGTCATCTCAACTGTACTTCACTGTAACCTCTAACAATGGTACTAACATATCCCCTGACACTACTACCCGTCTACTGGGAGTAACAATTGATAACCACCTTAGCTATGATCACCATATTAACTCTACAATAAAGTCTGTTAACAAAAAACTTGGCACCCTTTACAGAATCAAACCCTTCCTAACCCCTTCTGCCAGGATAACCATTTCCCAGACCCATCTGATTTTTACCCAATTCTATGCCTCTGCAATATATACCAATCTTTCTAAAAGCAACCTCTCCAAACTCTCAGCATGTTACAATAACATAGCCAGATTTGCCACTCGCACCCCCTTTAGAACCCACCACTGTCACAACATCAAACAACTGGGATGGTTAGAACTGCAGAACCAACTGCTTTGCCAACAACTTGTCATCTCCCATAAGATTCTCTATCATCCTAACAATAACCCAATCCTCAATAATCTGATCACCCCCTACAAACATCTTACTACACTTCGATCAGCTAATAAGCTACTAGTTTCCACTATTAAATCCAACAACAAAGCAGGGGACTCTCTTTTCTCCAACACAATAGGAAAAAGGTGGAACCAGCTTCCTAATGAACTTACCACCCTCACTTCCACTCTTCTTTTCAAAACGCTACTTAAAGAATACATTAAAACTCACTGGCTCTGTCCCTGCTCTAACCCTGACTAACACCTCCTTCCCCTTGCTGCTCTCTCTATTCTCTTGATCTACTGCACTATGAGTCCTTGTGGTAATGAAAGTATATTAGTCAATAATTTTATTAATTGTTATCTCTCAAATGCTTACTAAATGTATTTTGTTTTAGTATATCCTACTATACTGCTTTGTTTCAAGTCTAACTGAACCTCAATTATAAACCATCTACTGTATTTCTGTCAACTATTACTATATATAATATTGATTGTCTGTGCCTTTCCTTGAAGCTTTTCTCCCCGGGCCTCTACTGAAAATGGACATATATCCAGCTAGACTAGCCCGGTCAACAAATGTAAAATAAATAAATAAATAAATAATGACCGAATAGGAGTATAGCTGTATAGAATATTATTTAGTGCTGGACAGGCAGATGGATGCTGGATAATTTTATAGGTGGTAAGAAGCTGTGTATATGTAAGCTGATGGGGTAGTTCTAACCAATTTATGCTCTTTAGTGTTATACAGAAGTGAGTTCTGAAAGGGGTATTTGCTGCAGATTTAGCAACTTTGTTATAGCATTGTTCAAGTTTTGTTTTTTGTGATGCCTGAAGGTTAATAAGGATGGGAGCACCATAAAGAAGTGTGGGAGGAGATAAGTAGTAGCAAGTGCAGTTTTAGGTGTGTTGGTGAGAACATTTTTGGCTGTACATCCTTAGTTTTTGATGAGTTTTTCTTATGCGTTTTTTATATACAGGTTGAATTTAAGATTATTGTCCACTGTCATACCTAGTAATCTGCAAAAAGAATTGACTTCAATGGTTCTATTATCAAGAGAGATTACTTAAGATTTGAGCATGAGTTGTGACTTACAAAGCCATATTTCAATGGTTGTTATAGCTTCCTGAGTAATTTTGTGGAGGTGTGACACATTGTTAGATGTGCAAATGAGTGCAGAGTAATTTGTGTACTGTATTAGGGAGGCCTGCTGTGTGGATTTGTGTAGGGTGTTGGTGATAATGTTAAAGAGGAGGGGACCAAGGATAGACCCTTGTGGTACATCAGGGGTGACTGAGAGGTATTGAGGTAGAGTGTCATTTTATTGACTGATACCTACTAGATGGGTATTTGATGGGTAGCTTTTGAATCATAGAATGCTGGGCTGAAAGAGACCTAAAGAGGAGATTTGAGGTAGAAGTTTGCTGTGACAAGCTGTGTCAAAAGCTTTAGAGAAGTCTAGAAATAAGAAGGAGACTAGTTTGGTGTTATCTGTAGGTTTATTGACAATATCTAGGGTAGAAGTACAATGTTTGAACTATACAGTACTCCCATAAAGCAAGCAATATGGTCTACAAAATGCACACTCACAGCAGTAAAAAAGAAAATCTAAATCACAACCTTTAACAAAAAAATTACTTAAAAAGGAAAAGAAAAAAAAATAATGTTGCCAAAATAACCCTGTATTTCTGTATAGAAATGCTATATTTAAGAAATTCTTTGTATTTTTGCTATTGTACAGATAAAAGGCTGAAATTACAAAGCATTTATGTGTTTAAAATACTTAAAATTAAAAATAAGAAAGGAATTGGAATTAGTGCATTATATGGGATTTAGGCATGTGATATGCATCATGTCTGCTGCTGTAAGATAAGAGAATTTGTTACATAACAAAGCAATTTCTTTCCTGCTCCTGTACTACCAGATATTGCACATTTCAATTATCTAACCAAGGTGTATTTTTGCATTCTATAGAATTAATGTCAAAATATCTATGCTATCTGTATCAGGTGACACACACATAAAAGTGAATGATCAAAACTGCATTTTTCAGTGAAAACTTATGCAGTTTCATCTAATGAAGTTAGAAAAACAAGTAAACTCATTTTTTACAGGGAAGCAAGTCACTCGGCACTTCAACACCTGCCTTACTTAAATATACAGACTTTTTGAGGTTGTACTTCATATCTTAGAATGTGTATATGTAGAAAAAATATATAGACTTGCAACATGGATGAGTTTATCCCCCGGATTCACGAATCCTCCGTGTAAGACTAAATAAGTCTTACTCAGAAACTGCAGTTGAACGGTATGACGTCAGCATGCCATGCATATTCATGATGGCACGCTGACTCCACCCCGAGTCTAACATGGACCATGCAGGAAGGCAGGGGGCGTGTCTGACTGCAAAGCAGTCCAAAGGTCCACGTCCCTGCAAGTGTCTGAATTGTGAAATGTCAACACACATGGGCGAGTCCGCTCAAATGTCTACGTACCCAACACTACACTCCCTCACATTGTAAACCCCCAGTACAGTTATAAAAAGTACATTTTTTAATTTTTTTTCCTAATTCCCGATATAGCTGCCCGTATTTGCACGTGTTTGCGTGGGTGTGCCCATTGCTTAGCTGCAGTTAGCAATTTCAGCATTGAAGAGCATAATAAGGAATGTTTATACAAATTAAGCCAAATAGCAATAGTGTAGTGGTAGAGCCTTCGCACAAAGAAGAGGCATGCACGGTTCGAGTTCCACTACTCCCCTTTCTATATTATGTTTTAAATTAGTATATGAAATAATTCCAGACATATATGAATAAAAGTTTACTAAAAAGCATTGAAATGGCCTATGTATCAGTGAACAAAATGTATATTTATAAATATAAGAAGGATCCTGACATATAATTGCCCGTAGTTAAGCAGCGCTTTACCCAGCGCAATATAGTTGCCCGTAGTTAAGCAGCGCTTTACCCAGCGCAATATAGTTGCCCATAGCTAAGTAGCACTTTACCCAGCGCAATCGGTTTGCGCGGAGGTGCGTGCCGTGCCAACCAGTGCACCATCGGGCAACGTGGAGCAATGTAGAGCAAAGTTGCCTAAACACAGCCACACCCCTAGCCTGTCTGGACAGTAGTAAAATAAAAAGCAATGACAAGATTCAAACCCAGGACACTGTGCACCATAATCAAAGTACTGAACCACTAAGCCATGACAGCTTAGGATAAACAGCCACTGTTAACATACATATATTTATAAATGGTAGATTAACCAGTGCTAAGCAGGTCTGCAGTCAGCTGAGAATTTTCAAAAATGGCCAATCACAAAAAAGTGTGGGAAATGTGGCATATTTAAGCCCCTTAGGTGGGAATACTCGCCATAACTGATTGTAGCTCCCATCTGCATTTAGAATGGCTGGTGCTGGAGAGGGTACTCGCTTTCAAGCACAACGCTGGGGCATCGAGGAGTCAAAATACATGGTTTGGCTCCTTGTCCACTGTCATGAGTCAAGACTCCTGCAGGGCCAGTTCCAAGGGACGGAGTACAAAGCAGAGGCTTGGAACCGGTTAACTCATGATCTCACCAGTGCCACAAGCGTCTCTCAGACTGGTGAACAGGTCCATCACCACCATGCAGACCTGAAGAGATGGAAGCAGGACCTACTGAACCAATGGATACAGGAGGCCCGTGACATGCAAGATGCCCCACTACTGAGTAGGAAGCCATGGAATGCAGTATGTAAGACATGCTAATTTAGTCTATATAATGGATAGGTATGTCTCAATATCCCTTAATTTACTTCACAACTGCAGGTGTCCATGCTGCGAATAAGCAAGCCTATGCAGATAGGCTGCTAAGGCTATGCCACCAGGCAGGTTAGTAACTATTCTTCATGTATTGTTATATAAAATATGAGAGAGCCTGAAAGAAAGTGTTGTAGCCCAATAATACAGCCATAAAATGCCCTGAATAATTCCTCTGCATGTACTGTTCTATAAAATAAATCAGAGAGCCAGAAAAAGAGTGTAGTAACCAATTAATAAAGGTGAAATAAGTCTGGAATAATATCTCTGCATGTACTGTCATATAAAATAAGTGAGCAAGCCTGAAAAAGAGTGTTGTAACCTATTAATAAAGGTATAATATGTCTTGAATATGTCTTCCGTATGCACTGTAATATTAAATAAAGGAGAGAGCCTCTAGAAAAGTGTGTAATGTAATTAATAAAGGTATAATACTTGGAGTGTGAATGTGTCACTTACTTTGAAATGTTGCTGTACCCTTGCATTATATAAATAGTACTGTTGTATTAAGTGCTGTCAACCCAGAGTTGGGCAGTCCCATATAAAATGGATGATGGAAGTGGCAGTAGCTGTGAAGCATATATACAGTCCTCAACATTCGGTTAATGGCTGACATGCATAGGTAAATCTGGCACACGAGTAGCTTGTTAATGTGCTCCCCAGAAATGTGAGTGTGCTACACGAAATGTAGGGTTCTGTAGAAATGAAACTGAAAATGTCACGTGAACACATCCAGATATGTAGATATATAACTATAAATAAAATAGATAACTATGTAGCAGTAACATCTGCATCTTGGACAGTTAGTATGTCAGATATAGGTCGGGTATATAATGAACTAGCCAAGCCCATTACACAGCCTAATGCATGTTGCCTAGTGTAATAATACATGTAGGGGATATACACCTGCAGTCAATAGGAATGTAGTGTAGACTAAAAGTACTTATAAGATGTTAATGGAGGTTTCTTTTTACACCCTACTGTATGTGCATAAATAATGCAATTCCACACCTCAATGGGTATGTCTAATCTCAAAACATTTGTTGGGACATATGTCCTATTGTTCTATAAATACCTGCATTTACTTTGATGCATGTGCCCTGTTCAAACACCACAATCTTGGTGGCCTGTTGCCACCAATCATCCCTGCATGCTGTTGGAATGTCCACTGTCATTCAATATATGCATGTGTTATGCTTGCTGTTCAACTGTTGGAACCCTGGTGTGTTGGGTTAATGGGAATATTACTGCATGCTGTTACAACTAATTTGGAATGCTGTTGTTTATGTTGTAATTAAACACACCTAATCACAGAATGTATGGGAAGGCTGGTCCCAGCGGACCCACCTGTCCCTTCTCAGCTGGCGATTGCACCTGGCACCAGCAGGTCCGGTGCCCAGCCCGGGCTCCCCTCCTCTGTTGGTCCTGTGCCACCTTCGGGTGGAAGCATTGCAGGGGATGGGGCTCATCCCCCCCCCATGCAAGCGTGGGCAGAGAAGGGCTACCTGTCACCCTCCGAACGATCCAGGCTGTGGTGCGTAGGGAGATCCAGCGTTCAGTTGCTGATCCCCTATGCCAGCTCGAGGCGAGAGTGGCACGACTAATGGGTGAGCCTATCCCTCCTACGCAGCCCCCAGCACAGCCACCCTTGGGGCTGTGAAGGTGCAGTCGTGACTGCCCATGGGTGGGGATCTCAGTTCCACTGTTACCATCTGTGGGCTCATGGGCTTGTGATTTCCAAACATCCGTCCCCATCAATTGTGTTTACCCATGCCATGTGTCATACTCCACCCCTGTATGCGTCTTGTTTGTCTTGTCTGTTTACCTCCCCAACCTACCTCCCCAAATATACCTACTTCCTCTACCTCACTTTCCACTCTCACCTAAAAAAAAAGGGCAATCTGTTCCCACAAAAACATTATGCCCCATACATAGCTGCCCATTTCGCACACATGTCCGCTGGACATGTAAACTGATAATTATAATTGGCAGTACAACATACTTTGTTGTCCTCACCCTTCTCTCAGGGGTGGAAGGTTTCAAATTTCACTCCAAATTTATTGCATATGCACAGCTGTTGCTGGTAAAGAAATGGGCAGCTATGGACCTTCCCTATACCCATCCTGCACATCCTGAGCTTGTTTTTCTACTGCCTTTCCCTCTTTGTGCCCCCTATTTCACCACTTTCTTATCTCCCCATTTTCTTTTCTTTCAAAGAAATTAGCGCAGGGGTTAGCGGGAGTAAGCACTTTTAAGCAGTAGTTAGTGGGTTTGAGCGAGTGTGCGCATGTGTGCGCTTAGCTAAGCATCGCTAAGCTTCAGGCAAACCCACGCAAACCCACTTACAACTGCTTAAAAGTGCCTTAGTCATGCTGGATGGCAGGGCCCTTGTTCTGCTGAGCAGCAAAATAAAACACCTCTGTCAGTCTTGAACCCCAGACCTTGGACACACTACACTGCATGAAGTACCACTTTGCCACAGTAGATATACAACAAGTTGGTGCTATAATAAATATGTCATGCATTACAATGAGTGAATGTAAAGGGAAAATAGGAATGCCATAACACAAATCTTGTTCTGTGGATTTTTACCAGCAGTTGTTGTGGAATTGCATGACATGACTGTGAAAAGAGAACTAGTCATGCTGACAGGAAATAATGTTACAGTAGCACTTTACAAACCCCACACAGTATCAGAGCAGGATAAACACTGGCATATTTGAATAGGGCAGAGGCAATACTTCCCAACTGTGACTGCTTTTCAGGGATGTCCCTGATTCGTAAACAAATGTTAGCTTTGTCCCTCAGAATCCCTCTGAAAAGTACTGACGGTAGGCCGAAAAGTGGGGAATTACACTTAATGAATAATGTCAATAAGCAAGAGTACACACTGCATGCACGTCAGAAAAGGTGTATTAATACATATGCTCTGATTCTCTCACAGTCTCAACTTAATGTCTGTAATATATTACAGGTGTACCCCACTTATATGTACCTTTCACTGAGGCTGTTCAAATATATACCTGAGTGTATCAGAGGCCTGGCAGAGGCAGAAACACACAGGCATTACAGCTTTTCTGCTGTTACACACTCTGTAAATAGCTTTGGAACGAGTCCCACAAGCATACCCTTATGTAGGAGTACAACACAGAAATATCAAAGGATGTAGCCATGTACTGTTAGCAACCAACTGTGACAATGCCATTGTTCCAGTGCAGAAAAGACCGGTGTGGTGCACAGACAAAGAATAATAGGCTAACCTCTGGCTACCATCTGGATATGTCCACAAGTGAGAGCTATGCAGACAGACTACTTGCCTTGTTAGACTAACAGGTACACAGCAACCCTGTATGTTCAGCAAGATAAACATCACACAATAATATATAATGCTCTCTATACTTCTGCACCCCTACCCAAAAGAACAATATACCTGTGTATTCAGGCTCTACCAAGGATGTAGGTAGGCATTATCAGTACTGAAATGTGTCCAGTTGTCTTGAGCAGCCTGTGCTAATGTCAACACAAATAAACAACAAACTGTTCAGAAGTGAGGTAATTAATATTTACAGTATAGTAGTTCACAAACAGTTCATGTGCCAGAAGAATACATTGCAATAACTACTTTTGTATAGCAGTTAATTGTCTAATTAGAAAAGAAAGTACAAACTCCCATGTATCTTGTGTAAGCATTTGGAGGGGTGAGTAAAATTCTACACTGACAAGTGTGTACTAGAAGCAGCAACATTCAGGTTTGAGTACAACATGCAAATCACTGGCTACAACTCTAGCTTCAGAGATAAGAAGTATACCAACCTTCTGACTGACACAACAGTGTCCACAGCAAACAAGCATGGGCCCCACTCTGGAAAGCTGAAAGGGCTACACCTACCTAACTTAGCATTTTATAGCAGTGGGCTGCTATGACAGTGAGTACTGCAATTACCACACAGCAGGCTGCATGCAATTAGTAAATGGTGGGCACCAATTGGTGCAGAGGCCATCACATGCACATGTGCAGATACCTAGAAAAGCAGGCTGTACTTGCTGTCTACACATGCAATAATCTCATTGCAGCAAGAGAGAGAGAGATAGCGAGAGAGAGAGAGAGAGAGACAGAGACAGAGGCAGAGACACAGACACAGACACAGACAAAGACAGACAAAGAGACAGAAACAGAGAGATACAGAAAAAAAATAAAAACAATTTCCTTTAAAAACAAACGGAACACAGTAATACAAACGAAAGGTATGTAACACATATGTATTTGCTGTCATGTAGTAGATGTTTATGAAGAGTACTCTACATACTGTGAATCATCCATATTGCAGCAGTACGTATCTCTATGTATATATGTAGATATATATATACATATATGTTTATATATATATATAGATATATATAAATATATATATATATATATATATATATATATATATATATATATATATAGATATATGTAGATATATATAAGTATATGTAGATATATATATAGATATATGTAGATATATATATATGTATATATATATATATATATATATATATATATATATATAGAGAGAGAGAGAGAGATATATATATATATATATATATATATATATATATATATATATATATAGGGAGAGAGACATGGGGCATACTTACTGCAAGAGGTGCCTGGCGACCAAGGTATGGACTGAAGCTCAGTGTTGACACTGCAGTGCCATCCCTTCTTGCCAGAACACTGTACCCATTAACTACCACATAGGTGGTAGTCTATCTAACACCGAAGGCGTGATAAGGGAACATGGGACACAGGTAGACAGTAGCCTTCCCTTTGATAATCACAGTGCCATACTGGTCATGTACTCTGTCTACGTGGTGCACGTCATCGCAAAAGGTGTGTCATCTAGGGAAATATAGGTCAGTGTTCCCCTCTACTTATCGCTCTTAAAACCCATTAGAGAGTACAATGCCAACTACAGCAACTTGAAAGGCCACAGACATACCTCACAAAGAGTAATACCGGCCTCAAACAGATGCCCTATGCAGACCAACTCACAAAACCACAGCTACACTGTGTTGCATAGCGCCTACCCAGAGGTGACCTCTGCCTAACATACTGAGCTATGTCACACCCATAGCTGTTGGACATCCGCCACGTAAACATATTATAATCCCTCCCAGATACATGCTCTAGGGCCCTACACTTTGTCAGCTCACTAAACAGCACATGCTGGAGGGATAGAGTCCTAACTCAGAGACATGCCATACTCTGGAACAAACCACCTATCAATAGCAAACAAAGCTCCTCATTAGAAGTTGTCATAAATACTCCTGATGATTGTTTGGGAGATAGGAAATACACCACGGAAATCACCTCTGTGGCTCTGGTTGACAGGGGCAAGTGAAATTAAATTACATGTGTGTCAAAGGCCAGGGTAGCATATGACTAGGCTGCTGTAGGCCCTAGGGCCAATAGCGTATTACCTACCCATGACACGATGCACACACATACATGTACATAGTGCAATCATTGCTATGTGAGGTTGAATGAGTGTGATGGTGAATGTGTTGGTGAATGTGTGCAAGGTCTGTAAAGGTGTGATAGCTTAGTGTGAAATTGTTTCTGTCATGGTAGTTTGTGTTCTAGCTCTGATCCCAGCAAAAGATGTGTATGCTATTGCTAGGCAGAAAAAGTAGTATGGCATACGGTGTGACGTAGTCTCTTGTTGTCGACTGTGGTGTCCCATTGTAGGCTAAAGCACAATACATGTATGCTTAGTGAGTGGTACTGCTGGTGAATCCAACTCCCATATGAACTGTAGTACTACCTGAAGCTGTAGGCCTAAACAGTACAGTATGGTGTATGTTCACATTGCTTGGAAACACTGTTTTGTGTGTTCCCTGTAGTCGTCACAGATTACATACCTCAGGCATAAGGTTTTGTAAGTAGTGACACACAGTACTGTATGGTACACAGGTAAAGCTCATCTTGGTTGTCATACATTTGTGTGTTGTATGTATGTCTGATGTGTGTGTAATTATGCCTATACCATGCCCTCAGTCATATCTGTGTTGCAGTGTATACGTGTGTATCTAGCAACATGTATAGTCTAGTACAGCAGTATGCCACCTATATCAACAACTGTGCATATATGTTAGGCAGGGGTTTGGCATCAAAGACTACTGTGGCGTACTGGTAATACTGTAACTGTACTTTATATTCATTGCAATGGATGACATCTTTCTTCATGCATTAGCTTGATATATACCTCCTGTGGCTAGGTGGTGCATTGTGTCACATACAGTGTAACACGTACTGTTGTATAGTCTTACATACTGGTTTCACTTTGTTGCTGTGCAGAACATGGTTTAATATATAGAAAGTGCCAGGCACTGTCAGGCAGTTGTGGGCTGAGCACTGATATGTGGTATTAAAAGTGTGTATCTACTGACAGCCAATAGGTTGCTATATATGGCATTTCATTGATATCTGTACTTTAGAATGTTAAGTGTGCCACATGACTTGCTCACAATTATTGTTTTATTGTCTTCCAGGGACATGTCTCACCATCGCAACCCTGCGTATTCCCCTGAAGAGGAGGAAATAATCATATCCACCCTACTACAACATCACACCCTGCTGTTCTCCAGAACCAGCCAGGACCAGCATGGGTGCACTGCACTGTGCCAAGACGTCTGTCGGGTGAATTACGTAGGCATGCATAACCAGACTTATGAGCAGTTATGCCATCACTGCAGTGATTTAATTAGACATGTCCGTCAGCATGCCTCTGATGTCCGCAGACTACAGCTTGCCACAGGTGGTGGTGCAGCATCACATCTGACCCTAACCAGAGTGGAAGAGCTGCTCCTCAGTGTGGTGGCTCCTGGCCAACCACTACAACAGACATGTGTCATCATGGAGGCCGGAGACACCCAGCAAGTTGACTCAGAGCGTGCATGTAACATGCCATATCTGTAGACTACTGTTAGCTCGATTGTTAGAACATGCATATGTCAAATGTGTAGTGTGTATTTAGAAGATGTGGAGCCTGGTGTTGTGCAATACTGATAATTTGGAACATAATCTGTATGCCTGTGACTGTCACCCGTTGTACTACTGTAAAATTGCAAACTCACAGCAGCAATGCTATAGTTGTTGACACTGACAAACTGTCTCATATCCTTGTAGGTCCCTCTGGTGTGACAGCAAGACAGCAGACCCATGCTGGTGAGTGTTCTACATTTAATATAGAAAATAACATGTGCATGTCATAGGTGAGTTCTAGGCCATATACACATGTAAAACACCTACACATAATGCATGCTCTGCATGTTTTCTGTGGGAATATGCACATCCCCGTAACATGAGTAGCTGCCTCAAACACATGCAATACACAGAGCATCCCAAACAATTGTGGTACACTGTAGTGGACATTGTATAGGCAGAGTCAATACACATGCACACAACATACACCACTTTGTCATATGCAGTAAGTGTTAATATGATACACATGATGTCTTTAGACACCTGTTGTAAGGTCAGACTCCAGCATCCCAAATGTCATCCACACAGCACACATACTATACCTGAGGGGTAGAGGCCTATCATGGGGCAGTGCGACATTCTTTAACACACAACACATTCATGTTAGGCAATACTCCCTATTGAACGCCTTACATACCCATGTAACAACTGCCTGCGAAATGGTTAATGTAGCCACAGTGCTGCAGTTCAGGTACAGCAAGATAGTTGCCAGTGTGGCACATATTAGTGGCCTTGAGTGACCACATGATGCTGCCTGATGATGGCTCATGGTACTACACTGCATCCAGTTACATTAACTACAGTACTACACATAGCATTCATTGCTATACACCTGACAGTTGTGTGCATCTAGCCATGGTATGTATACCTATGAGTGATGGTGCACAGGACATTGAAAAGCATGTAATACTTGCACAGCAATGTTGTGTCCATGTACACATTGTATTCCAGGGTGAGGCCAATCATTGAACAACACACATGCATCAAAGACATGTATACTGTTATTAACAAGGACTCTCTACACTCGCACTGCATGCTCTTGAGCAACACACATCCTGCATGCTGACACGTGTGATAGGACTCTTTGGCTTGTGATACTGTACTCCACCATCAACCACTAATGAGTATGTTCTGGATTGCTGTTGGTGTGTGTGTGTGTGTGTGTGTGTGTGTGTGTGTGTGTGTGTCAACTTTAGTGAGTAGTGTATTTGTGTTCATGTGTTCATGTGTCCATGTGTGCATGTGTGCATGTATGCATGTGTTCATGTGTTCATGTGTGCATGTGTTCATGTGTTCATGTGTTCATGTGTGCATGTGTGCATGTGTGCATGTGTTCATGTGTTCATGTGTGCATGTGTGTATGTGTGCTAATATCATGTACAGATTGTAAAGTGTGTTTCCTGTCTTTCTCTCATAGGTGCTGAGGTTGTGTTGGTTGAGTGCAGCAGGGAACCTGAAGTCACTGCCACAAATAGTGGCAATGATGATACATGTGTTGTGGCACATGCAGGTATGACAGGGTCTGTCGTTGGTCCGCCAATCGACAGTACACAGCTTTCCACTCCATCTATGCGCACATTCATACTGCCAATACATCCCACATCACCAATGGCCTTAGCTGAGGGACAGCATACAGTAGGCACTGACAAGGATAGTGTGGTATCTATGGCACATGCATCCCCTCACAGCAGCCATACCCAGATTCCTGGAATGGTACCACATAGGCAGATGTCCAGGGGTTCTCGTGGAAGCACTGCTGGTCATAATGCCCCTGGCAGACGTGCCCCCACAGGTCTTACAACCTCAGGTATGTTCTGGGCTGTAATGCAGGCACAGACACGTATGGAACAGGGCATCAGACAGGGACTAAGGGTGCAGAGGGCCCATAACACCGCTATCAATGACAGTATACGTGACCTTGCCGGTGCCATCCGTAATTACACCAAGGTCATTGATAGACATTGGGGGGAGACATTAGATGTCCTCCACAATGTCATGTCCATGTGCCAGGACAGTGCAGGATGGCTGAGACGTTGATGTGGATGTATGCCAGCAACATCATCAGCTAGCAGTCATCGTGGACGACACACAAGTCACAGCCACTCCCGTAGTAGTAGTACCAACCCCAGCAATGTTGGGGCTGGGCTGTCAATAGACCATCATAGAAGACCACATGCACATGGCTCTGGCCAGTCCCAGCAGGGACATGGGTTCAGTCGACATCCCTCTGCCTCTGATGATAGTACCCAGTCTGGCTTAGTACCCGATACTGTCCGTGACACCTCTGCCAGGCACAGGTACTGTGTCCCTGGCCAGAGATGGTGATCTGTACAGCCTGGCAGGTACAGTCTGTGGCTGTCCCACAACCTCCCATATTTGGCAGCCACATGGTGGAACTGTGTGCATGCAGACACACACACATAAACCAAACACCTAGGGCTAACACATAAACACACACATTACATCAACATTGACCCATGCTGTACTGTTGTCCCTCACACACACACACACACACACACACACACACACACACACACACACACACACACACACACACACACACACACACACACACACACACATACATGTCGATTGGCTGGATCAATGTCGGGCTCTGGCAAACCAACAACACACCCTGTGCATATGATGAAACTGTGCCACCTCCTCTCATCTGTAACATTGATGCAGGAACAGGCTAACATTGTGCTGATGCACAGGGTGACTTAATAGCAGTGTAGCAATGTTAGCATGTTGTCAACAGTAAAGTGTAATGATATCCTTGTAGGTATATCTGAGCAGGCATGATGAATTAAAGCTATGATTATCAATGTAATATTTTTTACACCAGTGTTAATTCCAAAAATGTATTGTCCGCCCATGTGCCACTTGGCTGATGTGTGTAGTTCTGGCAGCATGTGTTGGTGAGTGGACAGTATGTGTGTGATGTGTGCAGTACAGATTTGCAGGTGTACATTTGTGAACATGGTGGAGGTACACTGTCTGCATGTACGTGCATAGTGGACACATGGGAAGGGTGACATGCCCTGTATTACACAGTGTTAACACTTCATCGTTTCTATTGGTGGCCAGTATGCATTTTACTACACATATGTTTTAACTTGGGTACCCATGTGTGTATGACATGGTTTGACACTATGCTGTGGGTGATACTGTTACTATCTGTCATTGGTTTGCATTCTGGTAGTATACACAGCCTCAACAGCCTGATTATAACCAATCATTAGATGATGTCTTGACAACTGACACACAGATGTAGGTAACACAGTAGCATTTGGATCCTTCTGGTACTATACTGTACCAGTAACCAGTGGTATTGACCGCCAACCATTCCTAGGACCACTCCTGTTTGGCATGTAACCCTTTTAGGTACAAGCAAACACACTAGGGATGTGTCCGTCCACATCTGGTAATGCATACAGTGGCCTACAATGCATTGTCCGGATGAGACACCTATCCTCCACAAGGGTATCATACAGACAGATACCTGCTGTCCAACCCATGCTGTAAAGCTATAAGCCAACTATAGCATAGTCATCCACATTTACTAAACATAGTAGCCCGACAGTACCACACAGGTAGTAGCCCACAACATGTAGAAAGGGTACCGATGTGTACATACAGCCACGTGTTATGTCATCTGTCCTTTGGTATTCACATTTCCAAAGGTATTCTGAAGTCCCTCAGTGTATCACATAAGCAATAAGGTGTCTGTATGCATATCCACAAAGTTGTTGTACACCTATAATGAATGTCCATTATTGACAGACTTTGTTGTGTTTGAACATGTCTGAAATATACCCCAGGCATGAACCCTCACTCACACTATTCTATAGGAACTGTCATGGGTGTGTGTGATACAGATGACCTAGGCCACAGATCACTACAGTGGCTGGCCTTGTCACAAACATACATATGTGACCTAAGGTCTGAGAAGCAGCAGCACAATCTGTCAAAGGTAACAGATGTATTCATGTAGAAAGCAGGCTTCACACCTATGAACTAATTGAGGTCACATGTACATATCTGTATTTGCCACACATATACCTGAAGTGTGCTATGCACATACTGTTGTTTTACTGATATGTCATACAGTAGTAAAAGCAAAACCCACAACACATTGACCAACAGTGTCACACACACACACTCAGCAATTGCAGGATTCAAACCCCTACCTAACCATGTTATGATACTAGAGAGATATGCATTAACATGACATGCTATATGCTTTACTGGGTGTTTTCATTTCTCCTGCTATATTTGTAGGATGCTGACATCATCAGACTAGACATGGTAATGTGTGTGCACTTTGTTTTATGCAATCCCAGGACTGAGCCATGGGGGACAGCAGGTGTTAAGAGCTTGAACAGGACTCCACAATTCTTAGCTCGTGTGATCTATATGTGGACCAGTTGTCAATCCATCATATGACAATACATATTTATGCACAGGTTGATGATTTTGTGGATACAACATGTGTCTGGGATGTTGGAAAAGGGCTATTCAAGGTCTATGTGGGACATGTGTAGCTCATTTCAGTGATATATGTCCTGGGTGGCTGCCTTGCAAACAGTCTAGCAGGTTTGGGAACCATGATCTGCCCATGACCAAACCAAAGTTGGTAGGGTTGTGTGCTTGTAGGCTTACAATAGCTCTGTTTATGACTTCAATCATGATGGACTCCATGGCCTTGCAGATCAGACTTCATAGGCTTATAAGACTATAGTTCCCATGGTCTGTTGTGCACCAACACTTGTGGAGTGTGCCATATGTTGCTGTAACCCATTCAACAGTTTCATATCCTGTAGAGAGGGTGAGGCTCAACAGACTGTTCAGGTGCAGAGTCTGTTTGTTCTGCAGTTCACTTATGACACATATAGGGAAACAATGTAATCCAACTGAGGCCATGTTTTCAGCTTTGGAAGGAGCTGTTTACCCATTCTACATGTGATATCTCCTGGTATGATGATAGGGCCTTTTGTCAGTGGGAGGTGAGTATGTATGTATGGGCCTATCTGACAGGATGTTGGCATTGTCAGTCATTTACAGTTGGCCCTGACTCAGGACATATATGAGTGTACATTGCTATTTATGACATAGCTTAAGGAAGTGTCATGGTTCTGTCTGGACTCCTTCGCAGATAATCTTTCCAAAACACCAACAAACGTAAGCACTAAACCCCTCTTATACTCTTTTAAACACTTAACACCCTACTGATCCTTTTTGATCAGTCAAAAAGTATTTCATCATAATATCCTGACATGTCCAAAGGTCAGTTTCGTGTGTACTCTCCAGTCCAGCTGGTGAATATGGGAATTTTGAGGCAATGTTACAACTGCCTTATCTACACAGACAACCATCTCCTCCTCCCAACAAACTCAAATATATGTGAGAGATGCAACTATATAGCCAAACTGGAGGCTGAGCTCTCTCGGCCCATGACTGGCACAGTCTATCAGGAGGAGAAGGTAACCACACACACCACAAATCCAGTCTCACATAGACCTATAGCAACAGCAAACCAAACACATAAATACACACAAACATACTCGGAGGTTCTAAATAAAAATCTGCCTAAGCAGCAGAGACCTCCAAAGCAGACAACCAAACAACTGCTACCCCACAACAATACCTACGTATCACATAGTTCACAAAGTCAGTGTGCCACACAGTCACTGCCCTTAAGGCTAAACAACACACCTAATACACTTGTAATAGGTGACTCTATTGTCAGACACACTGACGTCACACTCACCAGGCTGAACAAGGAGAAGGTCACTGTAAGCTGTCTGTCGGGTGTCAGGATCCGCCACATAACACATGCACTCAGGTCACTCCAAAGCAAGTACAGATATGACTTAGTCATTGTCCATGCTGGTGTGAATGACCTGAGACGTATCTCCCTGGACTACATGAAAAGAGACATAGAGGAGCTCTATGATCATGTAGCCCAGGCCAGTATGACCCTGACCTTGAGTAGCATCTTACCCTCACCAAGAATGATGCCACAGTATAAAGACAAAATGATCAATTTTAACAATTGGCTAAGGTATTGGTGTCATTCAAAGGGGATCCAGTGTCTGTCAGCCTGGGATGACATGCTCGACAAGCCACGTTGCTTCACTAGGGACGGCTTGCACCTGTCACCACTGGGCTTTCGAATACTGGCTAAGGCTCCTGCCACTCCCATAGTGCCTTTTTTAGGCAAGGCTCAAAAGACAAATCCACCTCCACAGACAATACAAGGAAAAAGAAACTAAGGGTAATGCTGCTCAACGCCAGAAGTCTAAACCTCAAAATGCACACACTCGATGCTCTCCTCAGTATGGAGAATATCGACAGCTGTGCAGTAACAGAAACCTGGTTCAAGGCTCCCGAAAGCACCCCAGAACTACCAGGTTATACTTCATACCATGCTTTTCAGCCACAAAACTCGGACCGAACCACAAAAGGAGGGGGAGTATCCATATACATCAAAGATACCCACACCTCCAGGTTAGTAGCACTGCACAAAGCATCGGAGACCATCCATGTGTAACTAACAGTGGGCAAAACTGCCTTTCAGTTTGTAGCCTGCTACAGATCACCCACCCAAACTCAGGAACCCCACTTGGCTTTCCTGAGAACACTGGAGAATATGAAGGTCTCTCCAAACACCATTATATTGGGTGACTTCAACTACCCAAACATTGACTGGGAATACTACTCAAGCCCCAACACCCTCGCCCAATGGTTCCTAGAATTTGTAAACTCAAATGTTATGGAACAACTGGTCACCACCCCCACAAGAGGGGAAAACATATTGGACCTGGTCATCACCAACATGGGGACTCTGTGTTCCACACCAGGGGTATACCCCTCATTGGTAAGGTCAGACCATAAATTAATCTCACTGGACATCCATATCCCATCCCCACCCCCAGCCAAGGTCACCTTGGTGAGGAACTTCTCAAAAGCAAACTTCACATTTCTCAAAACAGAGGTGGTATCCTTCAAAGCCCCCGGGCCAGTGGAAAATACGGCTCAAACCGCAGAATCCTTTACAAACGCATTCTATGGACACCTACAGGAATGCATGGATCATGCTATCCCAAATAAAACCAAGACTGACTCCTCCAAAGGCAGGAGACCTGTCTGGTGGACCCCGGCCATAAATAAGCTATACAACAAAAGGAGGAAGCTACTACATGATAGAGCAAAATCCCAAAAAGGGAAGGCATCTCTGATCAGTACTAGAGAGAAGCTACAATCCCTCATAAAATCATCTAAGGCCAGCTTCGAAAGAAAAATTGCACAAGACACTAAAGACAATCACAAGGCCTTCTTTAGTTATGTCAGGAACCTGGGTGGCAACTCCCAGATATGGTCTGAGTTAGTGCAAAATGGCAAAAAATACACTGAACCCACAGACATTGCCAACATCCTGGCAGACAGGTTCAGTGCAAATTTCTCCCCCACCCCCCCAAAAGAGCAAATGTCCATCCCAACAGAGTGTAGCCTCCCTGACATCACAGATGAGCAGGTGAGAGCTGCCCTCTCCAAAGCAAAAAACACAGCGTCAATGGGACCGGACGGTGTCCCGGGCTGCGTCTTACACGAGCTTCAAGAAGAACTTAACCCTCACATAAAGTCACTGTTCAGACTCAGCCTTACTACAGGATATGTACCCAAGGAATGGCGTACAGCAACAGTGGTCCCGCTCCACAAAGGTGGTGCCACAATGGACCCTGGAAACTATCGCCCTATAAGCCTGACTAGCCCGGTCTGCAAATTTATGGAGGGTATCATCATGGAACTCATAAACAAAGACATTGGGAACCTCCAGACACTGGATCCTACCCAATTCGGCTTTGTTAAGGGCAGATCTTGCCTCTTGAACCTAGTCAACTTCTTTGAAACAGGTACAAGGGCCATAGACGAAGGAAAGGTAGTCCACACAGCCTACCTGGACCTCGCAAAAGCCTTTGACACAATACCCCACTTGGGCATAATAAATAAGCTCACCAGCTTAAATACCAACCCATATGTCACAAGAAGGGTTGCAAACTGGCTCAGGGATAGCACCCACATGGTCAGAATTGCAGGTGCCATGCCAGACTCTAAACCAGTTACAAGTGGCGTCCCACAAGGCTCAGTCCTGGGACCTCTCTTGGTCGCAATATATTTCTCTGAGGTACAGGCTAACACGGGAGGACTATGGCTGACCAAGTTCACAGATGACTGCAAACTGGGTGCCATAATCGACTCTCCGGCTGACACAAGCATCCTCCAAAAGGGTCTCACAGAGACGGATAACTAGTGCCAGAGCCATGGCCTAAAGCTAAATGCCAAAAAATGCATAGTCATCCCCTTTGGGAAAAACAAAGTGCCCACAAATTACCACATAGGTGGTAATCCATTAAGTACGGAAGAAGTAATTAGGGATTTGTGGACCCAAGTAGATAGTAATCTCTCCTTTGACAATCACGTTACCAAAGTGGTTAGAAAGACCTTTTATATAGCCTACCTTATCACGAAATGTTTCACTTCTAGATCAAGAGAGGTCATTGTGCCCCTCTACTCATCACTCATCCGGCCCATAATTGAATACAATGCCCCATTTGGGATGTACCTTACCCGACACCTGCAGCAACTGGAAAGACCCCAAAAGTACCTCACCAAGAGGATCAAGGGACTCAAACAGATGCCCTACGCAGTTCGGCTAAAGAAACTCCAGCTCTACTCAGTTGCTTACCGCCTACTCAGAGGCGATCTGTGCCTGATGTATAAAGCCATGTCCAACCAGGAATTAATGGACATGCTCCACCTCAGGAAATCTGAATCCCTTAGAGCTACACGCTCCAGGGACTTAAACCTCAGCACAGAAATAAATAGGACATGCTGGAGGGACAGAATCATATCTCAGAGGCTACCCTCACTCTGGAACCAAATCCCAGTCCAAGTTAGGCAGAGCCCCTCACTGACCCTCTTCAAGGGAAATCATGATGAGTGGATGGGAGATTGTAAGTTTACCCCTGGGATCTCTTCTGGGTCCCTGCTAGACAGAGGCACAATAAATTAACCATAAAAGGGCTATCTTCTGTGACCTACTATTCAAAGGCACAGTCTACTAATCTAAAAGGGTGGCGAAAGCCAAACACACTCTGGCTAGGCTTATAAATGCCCTAGGGCAGATAGCCTAGTATCAACCTATGAACCTATGAACCTATGAACCTATGATAATGTTTGGAGTGCACATTGTTTATTGATGATACTGATTGCAGGTTTTTTATCTTCTTTGCTTTCCCACTTTCTATGAACAACCTAAGTATCTGTAGTACATATTTGATTATGACAGGGTTCCAATATATTATATATGTGTCTGTTGTCATATAACTGTGTGCTCAAGGCAGGACTGGTGAATAGTGAGAGGTTCCTGGGTTAGCACATGCAACTGCCAGATATGTGTGGCCCACTGCTGTACTCAGACATGGCCTAAGTGTGTGAGCATGCCCAGTTTGGCCTTTCAGTACTTTGTTGCCTGACATTTGTCTCATTTATTCGTGTGTGAGCATGCCCAGTGTGACCTTTCAGTATGTTGCTGTCTGAAGTCCACTACATTTGTTGACATGTGTGAACACGCCCAATATTAACATTTATACTATATGTGTGTTGAAAATCATGTTGTATTTTTACTGCAGGGCTCACCTTTGTGTCATAACTCGACAGGGATTATGCTGTGTCTGCAGGGTTTCCATGAGACACTTTGCATAGACTTATCAACATTTCTTCATACAGGCTGACCAGTGAAATACTGTCATGGTTTAGTGGTTCAGTACTGTGACTATAGTGCACAGTATCCTGGGTTCGAGGACTGTCATTGCTTTATATTTTCATACTGGGCAGACCAGACTTCTTAAAGAACA
This sequence comes from Protopterus annectens, assembly GCF_019279795.1. Lineage (NCBI taxonomy): Eukaryota > Metazoa > Chordata > Ceratodontiformes > Protopteridae > Protopterus > Protopterus annectens. The sequence goes on along the minus strand of NC_056725.1, from coordinate 808,353,084 downwards.
GTAAAGCAAATATGAGCATGTTTACCTGCTTTTGCTCAACTATGCCCAACTTTGACCAAACTTGCCGAACATTGCTCAACGTTAACCGACATTGCTGAACGTTGCCCAATATTGCTCAACATTGCCCAAAGTTGTGCTAGTTAGTGTGTGCAATATTGTTTACATATACTAATAGTGATAAAAGCTGTTTAGCACTGCTTTATATTGCTTAAAACATGGCAATCATGCCTCAGGTGGTGTTGCAGGGTTGCCTATGTCGGATGCACATAGTACACTCCCTATACATGTTTGAAAACAGGTAGTGTCAAGTTAGGCATCTCTTTTACTATATGTGCGAGTCAGAGAGAGGTATCATTTCCATGGTTCCTAGTGAGCCAGTGTATGTGCTATGTGTTGCCTCTTTGCCAAGGCCAAAGCATACTGGGCATGCCTCCTTCTGCCTACTGGGGCAGGCTCAGGTTGTTCTTCCTCCGAGTCACGCTCTGCCTGTGATGGTCTTGGCAATGGTGGGGGGCTGATTGGCCTGGCCCTATGCTGCTCCAGCTGCAGCTGTTTTTGCAGGATAATATTATGTAGCATAGCACATACCATGACAATTTGGGTACATGTAGTTGGTGAGTACTGCAAGGCACCACCAGATGTGTCCAGGCACCGGAACCGTGACTTGAGCAGCCTAAACACATGCTCGATTACATTTCGTGTTTGTGCGTGTGCCTCATTATGGTGTTCCTGTTCAGGTGTGTGTGTATTTTTGATGGGTGTCATCAGTCACGGCTCCAGTGCATATCCAGCATACCCCACTAGGTGACCATGAGGGATGTCCCCATTGGCAAATGTCTGGTACAGCTGTGTCAGATGCCAAATATGGGAATCATGGTAGCTTCCAGGGCAGCCAGCACACACATTCAGTATTATGCCCTGGGCATCACACACGACCTGGCAGTTGATGGAGGGGAAGCCCTTGCGGTTAAAGTAGGCTCTACCCCACTCACCAGCTGGTGCTTTGATGCGTATGTGCGTGCAGTCTATTGCACCCACTACCTCAGGGTATTCCGCTATTTGCTGGAAAAACCGCATATTGCTGGCCAATACCTCACGGGAATTGGGGAAATATACATGATCACCGACATGTGCTGACATGGCATTCAGGAACTGGTGCAGTAGCCTGAATGCTGATGCCTGTGAAATCCCCATCATATCACCAGTTGGTCTCTGGAAGGTACCTGTTACTAGTATTCTTAGGCCAACACATACCTTGGTTTCCACTGGGATGGGTTCCCCTCTGTTGGTTCTGTGTGTGAGGCCTGGCCTGCACAGATCAACAATTTGCTGCATGAGGTCTCTGTCCACTCTATAGCGCTCCACTATCTCCAGCTCATGTAGCCCCTGGCAGGTTACCCTGGGCCTGTACACTCTTCTCCGTCTCCTCACTGTGGGTTGCTCAGCAGCATTCACATTGTCACCACCCTCAGCATGTTGCATATGCCACCTTATAACAGCAATGGCAGCCCCTAACATTTCTTTGTCTCAGGAAAGCTTTTTAAGTTTCCACTTCTCTTAGTTTATTGCAGTGTTGCAGTGTCTCTGAGGAAAACATGGTGGAAAGTTGTTTGCAGAGTTTTAAGTGCTGGGCTGGGCTAGTGTACTGCCTGTGTAAGTGCCTGATTCTGATTGTTTTCACCTGCTAGCTCTGCTAGTTCTCCTTGGTTAACTTCCTACTATTTGTTGTGCTTCCTTTTCCCTTTCTGTTTCCACAGGGGGCAGTGCCACGCAAATGAGCGCAAACATGCTCACACGTGCGCACACATGCTTACACGGCCTTACACTTGCTGACTCCTCTTAAACGCACGCACACAGATGCAAACACGCTTGCACACATTTGAACAACCTTACACATACTTACTCTGGCTTAAACGCGTGCACACAGTATTACTCAGATATACAGGCGTGCACCCACGCACAAACACATTGCAGGCACTTCAACAAGAAACTTTAGTGTTATCCACGGCATACACCTTCAATTTCTTGGCTTTAGCTAGGATATCTGTTGCCACACCTCTTCCAGTGATGAGTAACTGACAGCAAACACATGCCACTCTGCTCCAATGAGCTTTCATTCTTTCATATATACCCCCCCCCCCGTGTTGTCACCTATCTTCTACTCTGATACTCCCCTTATCCTACTCTTACACTCCACAGACTTTTGTCATTTGCCATGTAAAATTGGGATTCACTATCCTTACCCTCATTTGCATAGGATTGCCTACTAATGCTTGGTTACATCTCTTAGACTGAGCTTCCCCCCTTAGCAACCTTTACTCAGTAGCCATGTTGTCTTCAGCCTGCCATTCACTTGCATGGAAAATTAATATTTTCAATAAAACCACTATTTGTGGCTTTTAATTTTTGGTTTTATGGTTTTTAAAGCACAGCACGTTTGTGCGGCGCTGCGCTATGCTTAAACTTCGGAGATGGAGGTAAAAAAAAAATTTTGTTTTATTTTGCAACAGGGAACATTGCCAATGGCCGCATATTTGGCCATTAGCATGCCTCCTCAACTGGATGCATCCTTTTTTTGGAGCTGTCACGGCTCCATTTTGCTATTTGCAGAACGGTACTCAGTTGTCAACGGAGTACATTTCTACAAATAACACTACTCTTACTCGGACATGTTAGGGTTTCCTGGATTGCAAATTTCCCTCATCTGCATAGCTTTTGGTAGCAAATGAGGTAATTTGCATAACCTAGCCCTGTCCATGTAAGAGTCATTTTAGGAGCTCTCTTGCACACCCCTGCCAGCTGTTCCTGGATCGCTCGGCGGACATGTAGTCTTACTCTACACTTAGACTCCGTGCAAGCCTTCGTGAATTCGGCCCTCTGTTACTGTTTGTAGGACAAAAGAGCAAACCTTTGTTAAAATAAAGTAATTGGTTATTTATCTTTTCAGGTGTTGTATTTTATTTTTGTTTTACACAAACACACACACACACACACACAAACACACACACACACACACACACACACACACACACACACACACACACACACACACACACACACACACACAGTATACAGAGAGAGATATGTAAAGATATATATATATATATATATATATATATATATATATATATATATATATATATATAAACATCTATATACTTTATATAGAGGGAGAGATCGCTGGACAGATAGCTAGATATAATTATAGATATATAAATGGATGTAATGCTATAGATAGAGGTAAAGCTATAGAAAGATAGTTAGATATGCATATGCATAAACATACACACACACACACACACACACACACACACACACACACACACACACACACACACACACACACACACACACACACACACATGTTTGCATGACTTCCATGGACAGCATAGGAGCATGGCTACTGGAATGGGCTAAACTAACAATAAATTTGCATGTCTGTATAGAGATAGACAGATATATAGATGCAGGTAAAGATCTTACCAGCGCCTGAAGGAGAAACATTTCTGCTGGGCCCTCCCAGATTACATAATTTTGACACTTAGGTTTTCCAAGTATACACATTACATCATTTTGACACTTAGCCTGGGGTTCCCTTTTTGGCTAGGCTTGTATAGGCCCTAGGGCCAATGGCCTAGTACCTACCTATGAACCTATGAATCTATGAAAAATTGAACAACTGAACCTGGTGGACTTCTTTAAAAATGTCACTAAAACTATGGGTGAGGAAAACAGAGCACACAGCTTACCTAGACTCAGTCAGGAAATTCAACACAATATATCACTTGGGCATTGTAGATATACTTACAAAATTAGGCATAAACCGATATGTCACCAGACTGATAGCCAGCTGGCTCACAGATATGATGCAAGAAATTAGGATGAGGAATATTTCACTAGCAGATTCCCAGAAGAATAGGTGCTGGGGACTCTCCTTTTTGGCATATACTTCTCAGACGTCAAGGCTAACATCATGGGCCTTTGGCTCACAATTTTTGCAGATGACTGCCAACTAGGTAGTGTCTTTGAATCCCATAGTGTCCTTGACAAAGATGCGAAGATTTACCTTGAGAGCTTTACTCTCAAGATGGATCTCTTAGTATCCATGTCTTGAACATGTAATAACGTGATTACAACTGGAGACTCACTCATAATTATCTGTGTAAGCTCTACTTAAGCCTTATAAAACTTGCAGGAGGTAAGCTAAAAATATGTGACTGAGTCTCTAGTGTGTATTTTTTTCAGTATCATGCAAAGATATCAGAATTTGTGGCTTTTTTCTGTGCAATGAAGTTTTTAACTGTCTTCTTCTGGGAAATACAGTAATTGTACATAAGATGTGAAATGTATAACAGATATGAAATGCAAACTGTACCAGTTGTTAGCTGTGATTACAGAATCTGTGACTACTGCTAGGCCAGTAAGTTTTAGTGGCTAGTTAAAGTTCACATTCAGCTTTGAGCTTTTCAATAGTTTCCTTGAGTTGTTTACTATTTTGCATAAGTGTGTATTATATGTAAGTGATGTGAGACTTTTTACAAGAATTAAGTTCTTTCTCTTGTTATATGATTTATCTATACAGTTGTTCCACCATAAGGGTTTGGTTTTAAATTTCTCATTATAGTTGGAGTAGTTAGGGACTACCTTAACAATGCAAGCATTTAAGTGGGAGTAGAAGTCAGAGGCCTGGTTAGCAGCTTTTATAATGGAATCCTTTGAAGGAGGAGTAACAGTAGAATTTATTTAGATCATCAAGTAACTCCCAAAGGCTTGTTTTTGTTAAATCACTTAACACAGAAGTATTTGCAGTGGACATTCCATCGGTTTTAAAGGAAAGGGTCACTGGTTTGTGGTCTGATTTAAAAAGAGAAAAATACAAGAAGTGGCCTTATTTGTAAAGACATGATCAGTGGTATTGCTGTCCCTTGTAGGATGGTAAACTATTCAAACAAGAGTGCATTTATTATGTCAGGAACAATTTGGGCATTTTGACCACGTACAGTGTAGGTCAGACACTTTTAGTTAGTTAGTTTGTTAGTTAGTTATTGTCATTGGGCTGACAGATATAGAAGTCTTTTTTTACATTAGCTCTGTATTGCTAACTCATTAACCAACAAAAACTGTTCATCACAACAATACATAAGAAATAACAACAAACAAGAATGACAAAAATAAAAACTATATTCAAAGGAAGCTGGTTATCTTCACAACCTAAATATAACATGAAGAGTTAACTGTATTCTGGCTACTTAATTCCAACAATATCCATGTCTTGCTTCCAGATCACCTAGGACTAAGCCCTGTTAGGCTCAATTTCTTCCAACCTGGACCCATCCTCTCTGAAATGACCTCCCAAAAAAAGTGAGACCTATGCCCCCGAACACTTCAATAGCCTTATCCTGGTTTGTATCCTTTCACCCTGCTACATAAATAATGCCACACTCCTCCCACTAGTTGTGATCCAATTATAGCAATCCAAGGTAACAGTTCCACCCATTTTTATCAACTATCCCCACTTGGATCAGCCAAAGTCCAAGCTTATTCCCAAATCTCTGCTTTCATGCTTGTGCTGGGAGGAGCAAAATGTCTACAAAATTGGAGATTTCACTGAGCAGCCATCCTTGCAGGACAGCTGACAACTTTGCTAATAATTCCTTCAGTGGGTTACATTCCAAGAACAAATACATAAGTCGAGGCCCTCAAACACCACATCCCAAACAAGTAATCCTGAATGAGACTATGCTACACACTAAGCCCAGAAGTCCAGTAAACTTAAGTACAACCTCACAAGGGGATAGCAGAGTGCCATACTTCCACTGATCTTATACACTGGCTTTAACATTTTTGAGTGTTATACATGGAGTATTGCATCTTTAAATATTTAGGGAGTTTACTGGTATATCAGTATACCAGATAAATGTGCAAGATGAATCCCCTGTAGGATATTAGCCTCTATGGATGCCCATCTGGGTAGCTCATTCTTTCAAACTACAGTGAACTGGTGTATTGCAAAGGCCTGTGTAATACCACCTCCACTCAGGAATCCAATTCCTAGTTCTTTTAGTGGGGGTGTGTACAACATATGCTGGTACTTGCATCCTCTTATTGTCCCATATAGAAGATGAAACTCACCTGGTAATCTTAACCAATCACTTAGTCCCTCTTGTTACCAATACATATGTCTGAAAACACAGAAAAGCAAATGTTAACATAAACAAAAATAACTGTATGCAACACAGTTCAGCAGAGTAAAATGGTCTCCTTTACTGCAAAAGAACACACTTATGTGGTAGACTAAGCAATCGAGGTCTTGTATCCTTGAACAGAAGAAACTGCATTATTTTATATTATTATTGCTACTAGGCAGAATATTTTGCATCTATTATGCTAAAGCCACTAACCAGTTAAAACTGAACACCTTTGTATTACTTTCCTTGCTAACAATCACCAGACCTCTTATCCTTGCCTTTCCATTTAAGGCACAAGTTCTAGTCTTCTAAGTATGCTGGCAATATCCATGATGGCAGGAAATAGATCATCAAAGACAGATTTAAACTATCAGAATCCATCTTGGAGCAAGATGGAATACAGAAAGAGAAAATATTATATAAACCCAGAACATTTTCCCATTTTATATTTCTCCCTTCACAATCTTGATGCTATGAAGTATCAATCAAGTCATATATTATCCAAAGACTGGACAATGGTAACAAGTCTTCAAATGGTTAGACACTTTTTCACATGCAATCAGGCATTCATCACATGCTGTTTCTTTCTGACCTTGACATGCACAATACTTATACAGTTGTTTAGCAGATGTGGTTTTATGAGCCATAAAAATCATGTCTGTACTTATATGGAGTAAAAAGACAGATTTTTTTTGCTTCACACTCTCTCCCAAACAACTTGTGATACATACAACTGAAATCTCTCAATATACTTTTTTCACTATCCTCTTTTTTATCATGATTTTCTGTTCTAGTGATCAGTGGCAATTTTTCATGCTCTTTTTAATATGCACATCTTTTAATGTTGATGCTCTTTCTAGATTTGAGAAATTTCAAAACTAGCATTTTGCATATAAATAAAATAATGCCTACTATAATTATAAGAATAACAATCAACATAAAACATTTCAGGATACATTCCCCTCTAGAAATCAAATTAGTTAGCCATGCCAATTGAGAGCTGTCAGCTTGTTTTGCATATGACAGCTCAGCAACTTTTTGTATAATTTCCAGGTGCTTCAAATGGCATTTTGAGGTATCATGAATAAATGAGCAGCACTCTGCTTTGATGATTGTGCATGTACCACCCTCATGCTGCAGATGGCATTCATATCAATGGTAATTTGATGCATTTATTCAAAAGTAGCATTGCTTAATATTTCTGATAGTTTAGACAGTTTTATTAACTCCCAGATTGACTTCACTGCCACATAAGTAGCAGGATTCCTGCTCCAGAAATAACAATATCTCCCAGGTCCACGTGTGCTAAACCCTTAAATGCAGTATTTTCTACTGTATGATGGTAAACCCAAGAAGTGTCTATTTTTCTGACTGGATTTTTAATGTCCTTAGCCTCCCTGTTTTGGCAAGCATTGTCAAAACTTCCCACTAGGTAAAGTCACTATATATTAAACAGCTGAAATTACACAGCGTATATAATAACATTCTGACCAGGTATCTCTACAAATGTAATAAAATTCATGTAAGGTTGCCATACTTAACCTTCCAGCCCCATCATATATTTTTCAGATGAAATTGCAGTTACTCCATCTGACATAAAATGTCCCATTCTTAATGTAACATGTATGTACCTTTATAGTCATTGATGATTGAAGTGGAACCAGCCTTAAGGTGGTAGGATTATGCAAAGAGTTATGTTTAACTTTCCAATTTCTGTGTAGAAAGATTGCATGAAATTCTGTTCCAATTTCTGTCTCAGTTACTGGTATTGGAATTAAAGGAATACTGCCATCATGCACAGTTGGTACGTATATAATGCAGCAAAGAAAGTGTTAAGCTTAGGTTGCTAGTCTGGTGTTCTCTGCTCAGTTTTAACCAAATGTCTGTTTCTGATTTTTGTTAAATGTTTATCTCCGATAAAAAATTGTTCAGTACTTACAGTTCCAATGGTTCCAGACAAGTAGAGACTTTAGCCACAGAAGTGCTGGGGTTTATATATGCTGTAAAGATATTGTCCATTAGATTAAAGTAGTCTATTAGGATGGTAGGAATAAAGAATTAGGAGTCAAAGCAGGGCATTTGCCAGCTTTGTGAATAATGAGTGTGGAGATAAGCTAGAGAGGCACAGTGGTGCAGCAGATGATGTTGCCCCACAGTGAGTCTCTCTGGTTTGATTCTTGGCTGAGGTGCCTTCTGTGCAGAGTCTGCATGTCTTCCCTCTGTTTGCATGGGTTTCCCCTGGGTGTTCCAGTTTCTCCCCACATTCCAAAGACATGCAGTAGGTGGATTGAATACCACCAATTAATATGCAATAGGTGTGAGTGTATGACAGTGTGTGGTATGGAAGAATAGCCACAGTAGGGTGTGCCACTCCGTGGTATGATCCTTGTCTCTAGATGATTGTCACTGTTGAAGTGACACTCCATCCCCATGTTCAAAATGGGAAAAGGGGTTATCCCTGGCTGTATAACTGGCTGGATGGATGGAGATAAACTGTATGCAATCTAAATGGTAAGGTTGGTGTGGCAATATTTGTTGGTGACAAATTTTGCAACCTTATTATAACATGCCCCCAACTTATTTTTAACTGTAATTTGAAGGTAGGTTAGGATGGGTGCACCATATAAGAGACATGGGAGAAGGTAGGCAGTGACAAGAGTGGTTTTGGTGGTGTTGCTATGGAAGTTTTATGCCTGTAGAGCATTCCTATTTTATGGTGAGTCTTTTATATGCCATTTTGTAGGTCAGATTTAAGGTTGTCATCTATAATCATTTAAGGCCTTTTTTATGAGAAACTACTAAAAATGTTACTGTTCCATCAAATGACAATACATGAGAAATGAACAATGCTGTATTAAAGCTGTAGCAGTTTCAAAAATGTAAATTACTATTTAATAGACAAAAGTAAAGGAAGCTGTATTATGCTTGCCTTTTTGATAAATTGTAATATGTGAAAAAAATGTGTAAAATGTTATATAATTTAATTTGCTACTGTAGAAATGTATTTTAATATAAAAAGGAACCTATTCCTTTCTTCACCAATGTGTGCAGATTTGCAAAGTTAATGCTTTGTGGAGATTCTGAACTATGTGAAATGTCCCTCTTTATGTTGACTCTGGTTTGTTAAATATTACCCTTCCCCGATGTAAATGTGAAAACAAGAAAACCATCTGACAAAATATGAATAAAAGTAAAAGCCACAGGAAATCCTGTTTGGAACTCATATAAACAAAGCCATTCTTTTAAATGAGAGAGTTACTGCAGTTACTGGATCTACCTCTAGAGCATACACGAGCTCAAGTTTTGATCAACTTTTGAAAGCTGTTTATCCTTTGCCACTGTTCTTTGCTGGTTAGCACTGTCCAGCATTAGGCTAACATGAGAAAAAAATCTTAACAGTCTTTGGGTGCTCTCAACAACCTTTTGTTAAGCACTTCTAAGTGCTGTTAAGATCAGGTCTTGCTTTAAGGACTTCCTGAGCAAGTTTATCTTTTTCACTAAATTTCTGATTGTAATCAAAGTGCTACAAAAACTACAAACTGTTTGTCTCTGTAGATTCCTTTGTAGCATTTGTTTGATTCTACTTTGATTCTTTGCTTTCCCAAAGATGTTAAAGTGGGTAGCATACTCGTCAGCCTTATTCCAATCAGTAGTTAGGCTGACTACAGATTGTATCTCTGAAATGGAATATTCCTATAGTCCAAGAATACAAAATGACAGCTATTTTGGCTGCATCTGAAACTCTTTTTTCAATAGATTCTTCACTGTCTAAATGTTTCTACCTACTCATTCAACTGCAGATAAAATGGACTCAGAGTTATGCAAATCTTGCCCAAAGATTTCAAATTCTTGGCTTATATATTGTGTGATATTGTCTAATACTAATGCATTGATGTGCATTAATATAAACTTTAATGCACTCACTACACTGGCAAATGTAATACTTGTCAACATAATCACTTCAGAGCACTTTGAATAATATCTACACATATTAAGTACTTACCATCTTTGAACTGAAACAGATTTGTACCTCTGTGCTCCATGGATATTTCTGTATTGTATAAGCTAGCATTTCTTCTTTGGATGATTATTATTATGTTATGAACTGCATGAATTATTGTTTTTTTCCCTCTTTTTCTGTGTGATGACATCCTTAGTGAATACAACTTACCTCCTTCTCTCTGTCTCTTGCCTGCATACTACTGTGATGTGACTCACACATGTTGTGAAGCATGTATTTTCTTAGCTGGTTAAATACTATAATTTTGACAGCTTTGAATATTAAGCCTCAGGCACAAATTTTTTCCTCCACAAGTAAAAAGTTAAGACTTAGCTTCAGCTCTGACTAATCATTTTTACCTCTGACCAGCTTCTGATTGTGAAATCTTTCAGTAAATGCATTTATGTCAGTGTGGATCTCTGAAATTATTTTACTTTTTCAGAAAAGGGGTGGTTTGTAGAGCTGAGTGCAAGTTTGGAGATAAGAAAAAGAAAGATGAGAGACCAGAGGACCATTTGATTAGAGACTCCTCTAAGGATCTCCAGTATAAGGTGGATTCCGGGCAATGCCTTGCCAAGGCTGTTACTGATGCTACAGATATTCCCCAGACTGGACAGCAGTGCTAACTATACTACAGTGACCTGCAGAGGTATCATCCAGACCTTCTTCTCTGAAGGTTAGCGGAGATCTGGGTGAAGGCACCTGGCTTGTATTGTAGATATGTTGCAAAGATTTTTTTTTTGCTATCTTACAGGTGTGGACTGTACAGTATCTCCTTTTTTTTCCACAGCCCAGGAAGTAGCAGAAAATTGCCTATAGTACCAGAGAAGGTTGCCTTCCCTTTCCAAGTACAGGGATGAGTACTTTTGTCTTATAAAGAGAGGTACGGTTATCCCTCCTTTTTTAATTTCTCCAAGTCTTTTGGGTTTCTAATACCATAACAGGAATGGACCCCATTCCTAAGTCAAAGTATGACTAATGTTCATGAAATTAGCATTATTTCAGTCTTTGATGTCAGCCAAAAGTGCTCTTCACAGCTCCCAGAATGTGCCCAGTAATGACTCCTTCTGTAATTCATATGAAGTTACATGTATTGGTAACATATCTAAATACAATTGTAGATTATTTTTTATGAGACCTGTTGCTCCTCCTACTATTGGATTGTCTGGTTATCTTTCTTCCTTCTGTATGACTTTTCAGATATGTGGAGAAAATGTTGGCATCTTCTTCATAGGATCATAGGAAGTTACTAGGCTATTGACCCTGAGGCCCTTATAAGCCTAGCCAAGAGTTTAGCCCATGTTTAGAGAAGTCAGCACCCAGTCTTGTCATTGTTGATAGTTTGTCATCTGTTAAAGTCTGTTCAAATTACTGTCACACTACATGAACGTTCTGTACAGGGTGACTGTTAAATGAATACACAAAGCAGTGGAGAGTAAGCTGGGTGATGAGCAGGTGAGATTCAGATCAGTATGCAGCACACCTGACCTGATGTTTGCAGTAGAATAGATGAGAATAAGCTAAAGAGGAGGACTAGGCATTCTTAGAAAAAGCATGTGACAAGGTCCTGAGAAAGCTGAGTTGGGCAATTCTGCAATAGTTTGAAGTCCTTGAAACATTGGTGGAATTAGCACAGTTTATGTACAAGGACTCAATGACACAAGTACGGACAGTTTTCGGATTCACAGAGGGGTTCCCATTGAGAACTGGTGCTCATCAGGGTTCAGCTCTGAGCCCACTGCTCTCCATACTGGTGATGGACTACATTAGCAAACAGGTTGGAGAGGACAGATCAACTAAGCTGACGTATGCAGATGATGTGGCATTACAAGCAGACTCTGAACAAGAACTTCAGGAAATAATAAGGAAATGGAATGCAAAACTGAAGGCACATGGGAAGAAATGGAGAACAGTTAAGACAGTTGTCATAGCAGCAAATGGAGGAAATCAGAAAGAGCTGAAAACTGAGATAGAATGGAAAACAGTGAAAAAGATTAACAGCTGCAAATATCTGGAAGGGGTGGTTAAGGAGAGGGGACATCTGAATGAGGAAGACAATCAGTGGGGCTTCAGCCATCCAGCACAGAATTTCAGGCATAGTGTTTGACAAAAAAATGCCAAAGAAGCTGAAAAGTATGATGTACAAAACAGTGGTGTGACCAGTACTACTGTATGGTGCAGAAACCTGGAAAGTAAAGGCAGAACAGTTGAGGAAGTTAGAGATGATGGAGATGAAGTACCTAAGATGGATGGAATGATGCACACTGTGGGACAGTCAAAGAAATAAGGTCATCAGAGCAGAAGGCCAAGTAGCTTTAATTGCAGGAAAAGTCAAAGAGAACAGATTACAGTGGTTCAGGCATGTGCAGAAAAACAGAAGACAATCTTTCTCAGAAAATCTGGGACAGACAGGTAGAAGGCAAGAGGAAAAGAGGGCATCCAGCAAAGAGACAGATGAATTATGTAAGAGAAGACCTGTGGCAGTCATCCATGACTGTCAAAGAAGGTAGGAGAGTGACACTGAATCAAAAGAGAGATGGTGACAGTTCTCGTGATATCCTGACCCCATGTAGAAAATGGGGAAAAGGGAGTTGATGATGATGATGATAGCGATGAATAGGATAATGAGGATCAGTACTCAGTTGCTATTCACTGCTGAGTTTCCAGGGTATCTCATATAGTGAATGGAGCAAGGCATGGCAGGATATTCTCATGTAGTGACATTAGTGTAGTCTGTCCCAATTAGAGCTCACAAATAAACAGGAAAATCACAGGTATTGCATTTAGTATACAGCTGTTCATAAAACATGCTCAGTATCCATGGGTAGCAGAGTTCACCTTATATCTCTTTCTGTGTAGTAGCCCCCATTGAATCTCAGTTATGGTTTCTCATAATAATAATAATAATAATAATAATAATAATAATAATAATAATAATATTGTTGTTCTACTTGAACTACCATAATATGCTAATTATGTGATAATACTACTGCATTTCATTTTATGTCTGTATATCTCCAGCTACCTCTTTGTTACTATCATTTTTTAATACATTTTTTATTTGTTTTGTTGTTTTTCTCCATTTATTTTACATTTCTATACAGCAGCTGCTACAGTAGTGTCTATGGCTTTGCCACAGACCACCATCTTCTACAGTCAACTACCACCAGGGACACCTGCAGCTGAGTCTGTTAGGGCTGCCTCTACACTACCATCCTCAGGGTAGGCTAATTAGTCCCCTATTCCTGCCCCTGGTGGGAGGACTGTTGATCACAGTGATGATTTTGCCAAAGGTGAGCAACATGTCACCTTCAGGCAGCTTGCAGAGGTGGACCAGGACACTGAAGCCCATATTAGGCCACCTAAAAAGACTCCTCTTATGACTTGCAGAGTCATCTCCCTGTCCACCACTGGCATCTCTATCAGATCCAGGGCTCAGAGGTAAAGAAGCACTATGTAATGTGTAGACTCCCTTTACATCTGACGTGGGCAAGGTAGTACTGGGGGTCATATCTATACCCCATCCTGGTTTTTCTCTCCCTTATTTGTTGTCGAATCCTCTCCATCACCATTGTCTTCCCTTTGTTTTTGTGATGTCTCCTAATCCAATGTGTTTCCCCTCCCACAGTTTGTCAGCACCTCCTGTCAGTCTTGTCTATGGTATACGTTTGTGCATTTGCTCTTGCTACCTACCCTCACTCTGTTACCATTCCTTTACCTTCCCTTACTGCCTTACCCACCTTTTCTTCTGGTATATAGAAAATGGGTACCTGTCCCACAAAAAAAAAATCATTACCCTTCCTTCCCCCCTTCAGATTCACATCTTAAATGTCTCCCTTATGTGCTTCCCCCTGCTTGCTTTCACCTTTTACATTAGATCCTAAACTTCCATTTTCACTATTTAATCTGGTCAAAAATAGATTTAATGTGCAGTGAGGTCTTTAAGGCTTAGAGTTTCCTTTATCTTTTTGCTGCTCATGTGTGGGCTTGAATGTGCTGAGCAACATTGGCACATGTACACATGCCATGTTCCCAACATTTCCTCATAGCAGTACACAGCAGCCACTGGGAGAAATGTTCCCTTACTGCAGGCCCTGCTGCAGCTGTCAGGGGGATGCTTAATTAGCCATTTCCATATGGATTTTTTCACTTTATTAATCGTTAATGAGCTTAGAACTGAGTCGCACCTAGAAGATAAACAATGCCTGGCTCTGTGAGATCACAATGAATGTGTTTCTGAATCCCAGGGACAGTTTATGTAAATGTTTGAAAGAGTACAATCTGGCACCTATTTAGCTATCAAATCAAATAATTTCAAATCACGTTTAACTCTTTCAATTGCTGCAGTTTTACTGCTATGTTGACTGCAGTCCAAAGTAAAAAAATAAATAAAAAAGTACAAAAAAAAAAAGAAACAGCAGTTAAGTGTCATTGTTGTCAAGCAAGGAATAAATTAAGTGCATTTGTGTGTGTATGTGAGTATACATGAGTTACTTCTCCTTGGCTAAAAAGTACAATGCAAATTGTCACAGCTACAGTCAGAACCTCTTCCCTAATTTCACTATTCAACTTGTAGAACTGCAGTTCAGCTATTTCAGAATGCTACTTATTGCCACAAATTAGTATTGTGTTCTAAAATGTATGTTTGTTTTGTTTGATAAAATGAGAAATAGAAAGTTATACTTTCAGTCAAGATTATTTTTACAAGGTATAAATATATAAACATGCATACACATAGCCACACACACACACACACACACACACACACGCACACACACACACACACACACACACACACACACACACACACACACACATACACACAACATAAGTTACACACAGACTCACAGACAAAGGCACATAGACACATAGGAGCACTGGCTTATGCACACACTCTGCCACACACAGGCACAACACACACACACTAACTCAGACAGAGATGCACACACACACACACAAACACACACATACACATGACAAATGGTCTGACAGACAAACAGACACAGTCTTGTAGATCAGTACACATATTCACTGAATGTTTTCTAGCCATTTCAAAAAGAACAATATGTAAAATAATCGATTATAACTAAATAAGGAAATTACTACTTTTTTCTAAAAAATCTAAGCAAACAAAACATATTTAAAAAAACTCAGAGGTCAATTGCTAAGTTCAGAAATGCCCTCCAGGATGGCAATTATAGGGAGCAATGGACCTTTTAGGGGTTAGAAGTCTAGCCCCTCCTGGTGGTATTATATTTTCCTATGCCAACCACCTTGTCAGGCATTATTGTTTACTTATTTTCTGTTCCTATTTTGTAATGAATTAATGATTTGAATATCATCATTTGACTGTTTCTCCCCCTCCTCAAATAGTGAGGAAACTTAAGCGCAAGAAAGTTAAGAAAAAAAAATGCAGCGTTTCAGTCTCACGTTGTTTGCACAGGCTGTTACCACATTTAAGCAAGTGATATTAATTTCACTTGAGTTGAGTCATTATTAAACTGTTTTGTTTCAAAAGATGCAAAGATGGGGAATAATTTATCTGGTACTGGTACATTAGTTCAAAATTACATACAACTGAGGATACATAAAGAAAGCAGTGATGGCTTAAAAGAATATTGTGCATGGAAGAGCTATATAGTCACTAAATGGTCTATGTTCTTTATATGTATATACTGTTAAAAACCTTATATATGAAATACTTGCTGACAGTAATTATCTGTATTGATGTTTGTTAACCAGGTAGGTGGGCTCATCATAGAACCATTGTTCAGCCACATCTAGTAGTAAGTGGAAGTTACAGTATAAACAACTAAACAACATTGCCCTCTGCATATAGAAATGCATGATTAAAGACAGAGGTGTAGAAAATAAAGTATAAGTAACTCACTTTAGTGAACTATCATTCTAATAATTATGTCTACAACTCTAACACAGATATGCAAGCATAATATTATGGACAAAACAATAAGCAGAAAGGTAACTTGAAAACTAACATTGCTGGAACCTGTTAACAATAAAAATATGCAATGCAGGCTAACAATTTAAAAGTTTAGTTATAAATCTGACAGTGTACGTATGTATAAGGGTTGGGAGTTTTCTACTATTTTTTCTTCATTTTAAGAATGTAGTTTTAATGCTCTTATACATTTGATTTATTCTCCATATCAAACTAAGTAGAATCTGAAACAGTGTATAAACGTCTGATGAGTAAAATGTGGCTTTAGTCTAAAGTTCAACAGTTTAAGCATTTAGTATAAAGGAAATTGCAGAACTAGCCTTTGTAAAATGATGCAACAGACTTGCTCATGTTAAATATATAAAAATAGAGTTATCCAAGTTTTATATGCTACATAATTTTCAAATAATCGGTATTAAGGATAAATGAAGAAATGTAGAAATAAAAAAAAATAGTAAATTATTCTCAAGATACTGACACATCGAAAAATGATGGAGTGATGTAAGTGGCTTCAGTGTCATGACCTTATTACATATGGGAAATTGTTAATCATTTATTCGGTTAAGTGCTGCCTGGCAGAACCATTTTAAAGGACTTACTAGGAGTCTTGTTTCTGATTCTTTTACTGGGTCTTTTACTGGTACACAAGGACTCATTTCATCATCTTCTATAGACATCATGTCAGTAAGTATACTTTGGGACTGTTGGGGTGTTATATTGTTTATTTCAGATTAGATTATTAAAATTATGGGGAAATGAAAAACAGGAAGATGAAGGTCAGTACATTGTTCATTTCTAACAATGAAACAACCTTAAGCATCCTTAAAGTGCCATTTTCAATTTGTTATATATCAAAGTGATATAAAATGCTTGTTGAAAATATGGGCTTTAGCAAACTGTAATCAATTTTACTGGACTAAATCCCAAATCTGTTTTCTTTCACTGCTGCTGAGTTATGTAGATCATGATATGGTTTGAGTTCATGTGTGACTGCTGCTGAAAAGCCTCAGATTGTCTAGTGAAGCAGAAAAACGTATGAAATGTTATAGTGGTACTGATCCCTGAGAATGTTTCTAGAAGAAAAAAATGTTAACTCAAAATTTAATGAAAGTTTAGATCTGGTGTATAAACTGAGTTCTTAAAGGAAAGTGAGTCCTGTGTTTTTTTCAGTTACGTTGACTAAGTAAAGTTGTGAGAATAGGACCTGGAACTTATTAACTGCTGTAACAGATGTGAATTTTTGAATTTTTTTATATAGTTTGGTGAAATTGTCTGATAGTTTGCCACCTACTACATTGAAACTGGCATAAAATATTTCATTATTAATATTTTTTGTCAAGGAAGTTTCATTTTTAAAACTATCTAATATTGTATTGTTAATAAACCACCTTCTGAGACTGTTAGCTGGAAGCAGCCTTAAAAATGTAGGGAAAAAAGTTAACATCTTGTAAAATGGATGCTGAAATAGTACAACAAGGAGAGACAGTTATTCTTTGTACTAAACTGTGAAAGATCCATCCTCAACCCCTTTTTAGACATGGAGTCAGGGTGTCACTTCAGCAGTGACAATCATCTCAAGCCAAGGTTTACACTGCTGGGTGGATAGACCTGCAGCAGCAGCTCATATGTACCACTCACTAGCACCTATGCCAGTTTAGAGTGTCCAATCCACCTACTGCATGTCTTTGGAGTGGGGGGAGGAAACTGGAGCACCTAGAAGAAACCCACATAACCACAGGGAGGACATACAGACTATGCACAGGTGGCACTCCAGCTGAGAATCAAACCAGAGAACCTCTTGCTATGAGGCAACAATACTAAACACTGCACCACAGTGGATGCCCTAAGTTAAACTGTGAAATATGTTAGATGGAAAATAGACTGAATAATAACTCTAGAAGCAAACAAAACAGTGAGTACAAACTGAATTGCAGAAAAGTCACAAAGATTTGTTCATACAGACTTTTTTTTGATTATTTTGATGAACATGAGAGTTGAAAACCTTTTTACATAGCTTGCATTTTTCATATTTTTATTCATTCAAAAGAGCACATTGGAAATATACATGTAGTGGCTGCATGAAACGTTATGTCTTTTCTGCACTGATTAGTTTGTTTGCTTCTAGGGGTATTATTTCATGTTCGTTCTGATCTTTCTAGAAGGAATTGCTTGCACATTGGAAACTAAAAAGAACATGTTGAATAAAATAAATGAGTGCATGATTTGTCACTAAATGCTACAGAAAGTTCATATCTCTAATCATTAAATTGTTTATTGATTACCACAAGTAATTTTAGATGCTGTTTTGTTTCGTCTGTGTGCAATTTGCATTCAGTCGCATTAGATTTTAAAGACACTGCTAAGCAAGAACCAAGCAGACTGAGACAGGGCTGCTAGTGCAGTGACACTTATATGCCAATCTATGATAATGAAGATCTGAGCTAAGAAACAGATCCACAAACTAATGGACTAACTGCAGTGAGGAAGGATTGACTTTTTAAGGCAGATTCTTTGTCCTTTGGGTATGAGTCACTAAAGTCCTTGTTTAACTTTTGTTTTTGTTATTCACTATTAAGTCTGTTATTGTGCTAAGTGTATTGATATGAATCAACATAACTAAATATGCATCAATAAACATACCTATGCGCACACACATATAAATAAATAAATAAATAAATACACAGCTGGGATAACTTGCAGATGGCTAGACTCTAGTCAGTGCAAATAAGTAAAAATGTTACTACAGTGATAGAGTACGACAAAGATGAAGCAATGACAAAAGTCTATACAACTAGAGATTCTAAAACTGGTGATTCTGGGAATAGGGTGGTATGTCACGGCAGGTATACATGTACTTCACAGGGTGACAAAAGCATATAAGTGCAGAGATCTGTTCATGTGAAATATCAGCTTTTAATGACTGCATTGATCTGAGAACAGCAATTGTAGTAAGATAATAATGTACCAAACTGGTACAAGAGATAATGATAGCATCACTGTAGTTTTAGTCCTGCTACACAAAGCAGAACTGAAGCATTGTGAAAGTAAAGGTGTTTACCAGGTCAAGGGTAAATTAATGAGGTGCTCTTCAACCCCTACTACTAGTCTTAGACAGTGGCTTTGTCATTGTGTAAACGCAGGTCAACATTACAGATAATTTAACATAAAGAGTTTGCTAAACAGCAGACTAAATAGGAGAAGATACAGCTGCAACAGGGATTGGGGTAGCTAGGTGCTCTGCTACTGCATACCACTGTATCTTGTGTTTGCCTTAAGCACTGGGCCACGGTCAGGTAATAATCACGTGAAACAACCAAGTCCTAGCAGAGCATATAATAGGAGGACAGAGCAGTTCTAGGTAACAGTACAAGTACTGGCAATAAGAACTCAATCAAAAAAGTTAGCGTTGTCATTGACTTTGAGGACTATGATTATTTTAACAAAGGCTACATTTATAGGTTTTAAACTAAGGTTGGATTTATCGGAGCAGACAAACTGTATTTGCATATCTAAACAGATTAATCAGTAAGTGTATGAGACTGTGTGTGTGTGTGTGTGTGTGTGTGTGTGTGTGTGTGTGTGTGTGTGTGTGTGTGTGCGTGTGTATTTGTGTCTGTCAGTCTGTGTTTTGAGAGATCGAGACTTGAAGTCAGTCTATTAGAATGTAACACGGTACAGGGGTATATCTGGGATTATTAGAATTGTACACCAGCTTCAAGGATGTAGTCCTTCCCTCCTAAGTTTAGTTCAGTATACCTTTTTAATATTGAAAAAAAAAATCACCAAATTCCTGAAATTTCTGGCTGAAAGAAAAAAAGAAAAGAAAAGAAAATAGGCAGCAGGTTGTACTGTCAAAAATTGACAACAAATGTAACTTAATAAAATAAAATCTGGGTAAACTTCAGCTAGCTCTGTGGGACAGGGGAAAAAGCCCTGGCAATTACTCAGATGCCATTAGTTCAAACATTAGCTTGAATTCTGGAAGATCTGTGTGGGGAAGGGTGAGAGTGAGCAGCTGATGCCAGTTTGTGCATCTTGAAGGAAAAGAGCAATAGTTTCTAGTGGGCACTTCAATGTAGTCACTTGCCAAGGCCAATAAGAGAAAGTCTTGTTATAAAAGGGGGTGCTTTATGTGCTCTCTTCTTTTCTTATGCCTCTTCTGCCTCAAATAAACAAATCAGTCTGCTTTGCTTTGTGAGTTCATTATTCATTTCCAATGCCTTGATATCAGCACTATTGAACAGATACTTTTTTGCTTTAATTTCTCTTCAGATTTAAACTGATATTTTCTCGTTTCTGTGCTGAACTTATATCTCAAGAGAAAATTACCTACGAGCATACTTGTGATTGTCGCATGTTTTCTGAAGGCCTCCACCTGTTATCTGATTTTGTTTAGCAGAGACCTGTACTGTCTATAATTCTTGAGGATGCTGATTTAAGGTTCTTACAAAATGAAATTCCATTTTTATGAGATGAAATCTTGGAACTTTATTCATCACTCATAAGTGTAATTTCCAGTCTATGCCATGAGTTTGTTGTCACATTTTAGTCCAAATATATTAATGCATGCAAAATTAATATGGATTCTAAGTGCAGAATACTCATTAAATCAAACTAACAGTATGGTTAAGTAGTAAAAATAAGAAAAAATAAAAATGTATGGTTAATGAAAGCTCTATGTCTGCTAAAATGATTATCTCCATGAATTATGTCACATTTTACCAATACTCAGTAGAGTCCAAATTCAGGATTTTCTGGCATTTTTCTGAAGACATTGGAAATCAGTGTCTTTGAGAATTGTGAACAACACAGTGGTTGATTAATGGAGTAACAGTTGGTAAAATGACACCCCAAGCTGAAAATTTTCAACTCCATATTGTGGTTCCCAGGCTTCCAATGCAAAACATAAATCTGATTTCACTGCACATTCAGATCAAGAGACTCATGGAATTTCTGCTGATCTCTGAATGTGTGTACACTGAGGAAGGGGAAACCCAAAAGCTTTGTTGTTCTTTTATACTTATTAAATTAACAAACATTTCTGCTGTTCATTTCTTTGTTCATTTTGTTTTATCGTACGCAGTTCGCTGCAGTTTTTTCCTTTGTTGGTTGAAAAGTTACCTGTCATAGAGAGAAGACAGGTTACTGCCTGGATCAATGCACTGCTCAATAGTTTCTGAGTTTACATCAGTATTGCACAAAGTTTTATTTCTGACCTTCTTTTGTTTTTAGTTTATACTAAAAAATGTACCAACATACAGCTTATTCAATGCTCTGATATCTCCATACTTACTATATCTATTGTGCTGAAGCAAACAAAAATATTCAGGAATTTGCAATTAGTTTTAATAACATTAATCAAGGGGATTCCAATAGCTAACTTATACGTACTGAAAAGAAGATTAAGGTGCCAGTGTTTGGAAGACTAAAATCAACAGGCATTATGTGGTAGAAATTTAGAAGTCAAGGGGAGATCCGGTAAAACTGACATTGGTAATTCCTGAAAACACCTAGGTTTTTCTATGGTCTTTCCTTAAAAAAACACATCTAATGTATAGTAAATGAAACAATCTGTAAACTCAGTAGTCTGTACTAAATGAAATCATACATAATGGCACTCAAGTAGCACCTTTATCAGTTCTTCACTACTTCCTAATCTTCTGTACTATAGTATGCTGTTTTTATAGGTAGTCATAAAAAGCATGGGTGTGACAAGATAACTAGTGCCTACAGTAGACTGGTCAAAGTTGCTGCCGATCTTCATTTTCAGGTGTTCACTGCAGTTACAATGGGGAATGGAATGTCCCTTTACCAGGGAATACTACATCTGCCCATGGTTAATTTCAAGCACCTATGCAACAACTGATGTATTCACTTAACTCTCTCTAAAAGCTGTATATAATTTGCAGAGGTCTTAAGTAACTCATTAAACAATAATTGACCAGTGACAGGTATGGGGAATACAGCTCCAAACGTATTCTTTGCTCCTTCCTGAAACAGATCCCACTATCCATCAGACCCCCTGAAACTGTCCAGCATGTATGATCTGTGGTAATCTGGGATCATTTTACTAAATATGGAAAAATACATTGTCAATGTCTTTTACTTGTGTTTTTGTGTATTATGTATATTTATGCAGAACTGTGTTGTAATGTTTCTTCTCTCTTTCTTATATTGCTACTGCATCATTCAACTCTTCTTGCTAGAGCCCCTTTGTAAATGGATTCTGACCAAAAGTACTAATCCAGTTTAAAAATAGAAATAAACAAAATAAACACCTACCTCAGGAACTCATGGAATTAGCATATCAGCCTTTAAACTCTTTTCTTACACTGACTCCCAATATGTTGAAAGTATTGCTGTAGTGTTTAGCACACCCATATTTTACTTCCAGTCCCAGACCAGCAATTAATCAAAGTACAAGGCTTGTGAGTCCCAGCTCAGAGGAAATAACACATCAAAGTGAAGTAAATGATGCTTGTTTATGTAGCACTAAAAGCTTTGAAATCCAATCTCCAACCAGGGATTGTGCAGAGTGTAACAGATAATATAGTGGTGATGTGATATATAAACAAACAAATACTACAGCATCCATTCTTATCTCCTGTGAAGATTAATTGTCATAATTTGGGAGCAGGCAATCCCAATGAAACTGGCTAGTCAAGCTACTTACACACTTAACAAATCGGCAAAATAACAGATACTATAAGTATAGTACAGTACTTCATATGTAGAGATTGTACTTTTCTGAGATTTAAAAAAGTTCAGTTACAGGCTTGCTGTTCTTCAACTGTTTGTAAGTTTCTTTGAGGCCATTTTTTGCTTGGGCTAAAGGGAAGTCTCTCTGTTGATCAGTGGCAGTGAAAAACATTGAGCAGCCTGCCTGCCCCTGTGGGAGTGGTTACTGACTTGAAACTGTAGTTTTATTGGCCATTTTGGGTCAATTCCAAACTCCTTCATCTTCCTCTCTTAAAACCTGGTTGCCTCGTGGTTTTGGCATCTTTTCAGGCTTGTTGGCTGTTGGTGAAGCACCCACCAAGAGGAGAAAATGCTGAGAGAAGAAAGGAGCCACTTTTGAGATTTTAAGTATTTTTCCTCTGTTTATTTGCTAAGTTTTTCTGCATATTTTGAGCATTTTCTGGCTTGTTAAACTTGATTTCTGCATTAGTAACTGTATTTAGAGCACAACCTAGAGCTGTTTACTGAATTTCCTGTTTGCACTTATTTTTAAAATCGTGTTTTTTTCTCAAAACTTGCATTTTATCTGTCTTTGGCCTAGCACTCTTGTGTGGGGTCATTTACTGCACTGTTATAACTTGTTGATACTTGTGAACCTCTGCTATCTCTGAAAAAAAAACAAAAAAAAATCTTGCTTTTTCCCACTTTTCTGAGATTTAAAAAAAGTTCAGTTACAGGCTTGCTGTTCTTGAACTGTTTGTAAGTTTCTTGGAGGCCATTTTTTGCTTGGGCTAAAGGGAAGTCTCTCTGTTGATCAGTGGCAGTGAAAAACATTGAGCAGCCTGCCTGCCCCTGTGGGAGTAGTTACTGACTTGAAACTGTAGTTTTATTGGCCATTTTGGGTCATTTCCAAACTCCTTCATCTTCCTCTCTTAAAACCCTCTTTTGCGCGGTTTTGCACGGTTTTGTGCATAGCGCAACAGTGGGCAGCGCCTAATTGGGTTTAAACTATTCCTGGCTCCACAAAGTCTGCTCTTCACTTTTTCCCTTAGAACTGCTCTATCTCTCAATTTAAACACCATATTCTCATTCTAAGGCCCTTTACTGGTCCAATTAATTAATCCTACAAGTTAGCACTATTAAACCATAAGCACTACTTACTCTTATACGATTACCCTGTCCTCTATTGGTCTGTCTTAAATTCAGTTTCCCTATATTACTCTAGCATGTCCAAAGGTCAGTCAATGGTTTCCTCTCCAGTCCAGCTGGTGAATCTGGGAATGTTGAGGCAATGTTACAACTGTCTCATGTACACGGACAACCCTCTCCTCCTCCAAACAGGTTCAAATATATGTGAGAGATGCAACTATTTAGCCAAACTGGAGACTGAGCTCTCTCATCTCAAAACTGGTGTAACCAGTCAGGAGGAGAAGGTAACCTCACACAACACAATTCCAGTATCACATAGTCCCACCACATCAGCGAACCAAACACATAAATACACAAAAACATACTCGGAGGCTCTAAATAAAAATCTACCTAAGCAACAGAGACCTCCAAAGCAGACATCCAAGTAAACGCTACCTCAAAACAAAACACGCACAACACATAGCCCACAAAGTCAGTGTGCCAAGCAGCCACGGCCCTTAAGGCTGAATAACACACCTGATACTCTTGTAATAGGTGACTCTATTGTCAGACACACTGACGTCCGGCTCACCAGGCTGAATAAAGAGAAGGTCATGGTGAGCTGCCTGTCGGGTGCTAGGATCCGTCACATAATGCAAGCACTCAGGTCACTCCAAAGCAAATACAAATATGACTCAGTCATTGTACATGCTGGTGTGAATGACCTGAGATGTACCTCCCTAGACTACATGAAAAGAGACATAGAGGAGCTCTCTGATCATGTAGCCCAGGCTGGTATGACCCTGACCTTGAGCAGCATCTTACCCTCACCTAGAATGATGCCACAGTACAAAGACAAAATGATCGATTTTAACAATTGGCTAAAATTATGGTGTCATTCAAAGGGGATCCAGTGTCTGTCAGCCTGGGATGACATGCTCGACAAGCCACATTGCTAGGGACGGCTTGCACCTGTCACCACTGGGCTTTCGGATATTGGCAAAGGCTCTTGCCACCCCCATAGTGCCTTTTTTAGGCAAGGCTCAAAAGTCAAATCCACCCCCATAGACAGCACAAGGAACAAGAAACTAAGGGTAATGCTGCTTAACGCCAGAAGTCTTAACCTCAAGATGCATGCACTCAAAGCTCTCCTCAGTATGGAGAACATCGATATCTGTGCAGTGACAGAAACCTGGTTCAAGGCTCCAGAGAGCACCCCAGCACTACCAGGCTATACCTCATATCATGCTTTTCGGCCCCAAAACCCAGACCGAACCACAAAAGGAGGGGGAGTTTCCATATTTATCAAGGATATCCACACTTCCAGGTTAGTGGCATTGCACGAAGTATCGGAGACCATCCATGTGCAACTAACAGTGGGCAAGACTGCTTTTCAGTTTATAGCATCCTACAGACCACCCTCTCAAAGTCAGGAATCCCACTCGACTTTCCTGAAAACATTGGAGAACATGAAGATCTCTCCGAACACCATTATATTGGGCGACTTCAACTACCCAAACATTGACTGGGAGCACTACTCAAGCCCCAGCACCTTAGCCCAAAGGTTCCTGGAAATTATAAACTCAAATGCTATGGAACAACTAGTCACCACTCCCACAAGAGGGGACAACATACTAGACCTGATCATTACCAACATGGGGACTCTATGCTCCACACCAGAAGTATATCCCTCATTGGTAAGATCAGACCATAAATTAATTTCACTGGATGTCCACATCCCGACCCCACCCCCAGCCCAGAAAACCACAATGAAAAACTTCTCAAAAGCAAACTTCTCACTTCTCAAAACCGAAGTGGAATCCTTCAAGGCCCCAGGGCCAGAGGAAACTACGGCCCAAACTGCAGAATCCTATATAAATGCATTCTATGGACATCTCCAGGAATGCATGGATCATGCTATCCCAAACAAAACCAAGACCCAATCATCCAAAGGCAGGCATCCAGTCTGGTGGACTCCTGCCATAAATAAACTGTACAACAGAAGGAGGAAGCTACTACATGATAGAGCAAAATCCCTAATAGGGAAGGCATCTCTGATCAGTACTAGCAAAAAATTATGATCCCTCATAAAATCCTCCAAGGCCAACTTCGAGAGAAAAATTGCACAGGACACCAAAGACAATCATAAGGCTTTTTTCAGTTATGTTAGGAACCTGGGATGCAACTCCCAGACTTGTTCTGAGTTGATTCTAAATGACAAAAAATACACTGAACCCACAGACATCGCCAATATCCTGGCAGACAGGTTCAGTACAAACATCTCCACCCCCTCCCCCCCAAAAGAGCAAGTATCTATCCCGGCAGAGGGCTGCCTCCCAAACATCTCTGATGCTCAGGTGAAGGCTGCCCTCTCCAAAGCAAAAAACACTGCTTCCATGGGACCAGATGGCGTTCCAGGTTGCGTCCTACATGAACTCCAAGAGAAACTAATCCCTCAAATAAAACAGCTATACAATCTCAGCCTCACTACAGGATATGTGCCCACAGAATGGCGTACAGCAACAGTGGTCCCACTCCACAAAGGTGGAGCCTCTACGGACCCTGGAAACTATCGCCTCATAAGCCTGACTAGCTTAGTCTGCAAGGCTATGGAGAGGATCATCATGGAGCTCATAAACAAAGACATTGGGGACCTACAGACACTAGATCCTACCCAGTTTGGCTTTGTCAAGGGCATATCCTGCCTTTTGAACCTGGTTGACTTCTTCGAAACAGTCACCAAAGCCATAGATGAAGGGAAGGTAGTCCACACAGCCTATCTGGACCTTGCAAAGGCATTTGACACAATACCCCACTCGGGCATCATAGATAAGCTATCTAGCTTAAATATAAACCCCTATGTCACAAGATGGGTTGCAAACTGGCTCAAAGACAGAACACACAGAGTGAGAGTTGCTGGAGCCATGTCAGACTCGAAACCGGTCACAAGTGGCATCCCACAGGGTTCTGTCCTGGGACCACTCTTGTTCGGTATATACTTTTCCGAGGTACAGGCAAACGTGGGAGGACTATGGCTCACCAAGTTCACAGACGACAGCAAACTGGGCGCCATAATTGACTCTCCAGCTGACACAAACATCCTTCAAAAAGGTCTCACAGAGACAGATAACTGGTGCCAGCGCCATGGTTTAAAGCTAAATGTCAAAAAATGTATAGTCATACCCTTTGGCAAAAACAATATGCCCACAAATTACCACATAGGCGGAAACCCATTAAGTACAGAGAAAGTTATTAGGGACCTTGGGACCCAAGTGGATAGCAATCTCTCCTTTAAAAACCACATTGCCAAAGTGGTTAGAAAGACCTTCTACATAGCCCACCTCATCACGAAGGGTTTCACATCTAGATCAAGAGAGGTAATCGTGCCCCTTTATTCATCCCTCATCAGTCCAATCATAGAATACAATGCCCCTTTTGGGATGTACCTTACCCGACACCTGCAGCAATTAGAAAGACCCCAAAAGTATCTCACCAAGAGGATCAAGGGTCTCAAACAGATGCCATATGCTGCTCAGTTAAAAAAACTCCAGCTCTACTCAGTTGCATACCGCCTACTTCGAGGCGATCTATGCCTGACATACAAAGCTATGTCAAATCCGGAATTAATGGACATGCTCCACCTCAGTAAAGCTAAATCCCTTAGAGCCACACGCTCGAGGGACTTGAACCTCAGCACAGAAATAAATAGAACTTGCTGGAGAGACAGGTTCATAACCCAGAGGCTCCCTTCGCTCTGGAATAGAATTCCAGTTCATGTGAGCCAGAGCACCTCACTGAATCTCTTCAAGAAGAATCTCGATAGGTGGATGGGGGATCATAGGTTTGTCCCAGGGATTACTCCTGTGTCACTATTAGACAGAGGCACAGTAAACTAAACCTTAAAAAGGGCACAGTATACTCAAATCAAGGGGTGGCGTAAGCCATACAGAATCGGGCTAGGCTTATAATTGCCCCAGGGCAGATAGCCTAGTATGAACCTATGAACCTAAAATACATTTCTGAGTAACAATATACAGACTAACGCCCTGCAACAGATGAATTATTTATTAAAGAGTACATCACTGCATGATGGAAAGAGTATGGTTGCATACTATAAATCATACATTAGACCACCCCTGGATTATAACTGCTCCATACATATTTATGCATGTATGTATACTGTCAACTTAATGAAATAGAACAAATTCAGAGAAGATTTACCTGGCATAGGCCATCTGTCAAAGGACATTGTTACAAGGAAAAATGTATTACATTAAATCTGCTTTCCTTGCCTTACAAGCACCATGATGGAAAGGCAATCATGGCCCTAATCAGCATACAAAGATGAAACAAAAAAGGCTCTGTTAAACACAGAGATGGGTTCTAACAAACTTATCCACAAATAGACAAATATAAATTTAAACATTTCTTTGACCAGAACAGTAAAGAAATCCAAATACATCACACAGACAATTCTCAGACTATAGAAAAGCATTCCATGCAAATAAGCCTATCTAAAAACTTTGCATCATTCAAAACTCAGTTAGACTTGTGGAAAGGAGACAAGGTTTACAATCTTAATTTTAAGGAGTCAGAATACTAATAAGGCTTTTGGCCTAAAACACTGAAACTGAATTTATGAACTTATAACATGGAAAAGGGAGATTAACCAAGAACAGATCTCTTTACTTCTTATTCAGCTCATCAATTTTCACTGTCTTGCTCCAGGCTTCCTCACATTCAAGTAATTATAACTGTGATGCCCCTGCACTGGCCCAGTAATCAAGGAGCCTCAGTCCTCACCACTAGAACCAGTGACAGTAAAGTACAATTTCCCTTAAGAGAACACAGAGATCCCAGTAGGTCTGTGGCTGGTTTCTCCCTCTTTCTCCAGATCCTCAATAAGACTCCCCACTGGCACAGCTATAGGATTGAGATCTCAGCTGAGTGGCCAAGCCAAAGCCTCCAGCACCCTCTCTGTCCAGCCAGTGCTTCATGTCCTTGCATAAGTAGCTGATACACACACACTTCGAGATTTGATTTATACATAAACACAAACACACACCTGGGAAAGGCTGGCACAGGTTTACTAGCTATGCCCCTTTCTGCCCAGACTATAAGGTAGTACCAGCTACCACCAGCCACTACTTATCAACTACTTTAAAGGCTGTTACCAAAGGGTGCCCAATCTTACTGTGTAATGTTATTAATCCAAATAGTAAGTGCGACCAAGAATAAGGCTATTTAGGAGTGGTCTATACAGTGTCACCAAATACATATGCAAGTAACCTAAGAGCTTAAATATCTCTAAACAAACCAGTCACAATTAAATTGTTTAAATATATTTAATAATAAATAATAAAAGAACAAGACAATACTCAAACAACACAGTAACTGCAGAGTTCAGAATCACAGGAAATATTTTAAAACAACATTGCAGGACTGTCTCAAATAAATACAGAAATAATCGAAACTAATCTTTACTATATTCCTGTCTATCACTAAGAGAAATTACTGTACCCTAGACTTACTTACAGAGCAAGGCAAATGCAAATGAGTGGATGTTCTTGCCAGGTCCAAGATAAAACACAAAGTGCCCAGTCTCTCTATCTGCGAGAGTTCTTAAAGTAATATCAGATATTACTGCTGGGTTAGCCTGGATGACATCACTCTTTGTCACCTGCCTTCATTTCCCAGGCTAATAGAAACTTAACAAAATTTAACATTTCTCTATGAAAAATACATATCTCTCAGATGTTCGCTCAGAACTAGAAGTCATAAAACAATTAAACACTTTTACATTTGAAACCTAGTAATTATTTCTGTTTCAAGACAATAGGAAAACCTCAAGCTCTAGACATTGTGTCTTCTTGCTGCACTGAAACAGAAATAGCACAATCATAAAATACTTTACTTATTTTCTTGAAGTTTTGCAAGTTAACTCTGTATGTTCCAGCTTCTACTATTAAAACATACATTTGCACAGGTATATAGTTTATATACATTTCTGTTCTTTTCCAGTAGGGTACACTATGATTACATTCTTGAAGCTCAATACATAACATACAGTTCAACACACACTTCTTCACCAGTAGTTTAATATACACATAACCCATAGTTCTCTTACATTTGTAAGACAAGCATATGAATCATATTAATATTCATAAATGACACATGACTCTCCACAAAATTCCAGATAGCTGGGCTGGCAGTGTCACAATAACTATTGCCTTTTCTATCATTTCACGTTAGGATCCAGTCATGAATGTCCTCTAACTCCTGTAATCAAGTCTAGAGGTGAAAAGAGAAAAAGCAAATCTTACTCTAATAGCTTACTGCTGGCCAAGACAATCATAGTTTACTGTTCTATAATTTATATTGATTGTTTACTGAGTAGCTTTTCATCTTCAAAGCAAGTTGCTTACACAATAGGAAGGCAAATTTGTGCATCTGAACCTTTAAGTCACTCAACAGCTTTGACAATTTCTGTTTCGTACCTCACAGCCATCTTTTTTCCCAGTGGTATCATCTGTTCTCAAAGAATCTAAAAGGCCTGCCACAATGTTTTCTTATTGGTGTGAAAATAAAGCAATCAGTTTCCAGGTCAGAGTGTCAAATTCTTAACATTCTTACTGCATTATATAATGCTGAGTATGACTGCTCTGCATTAGATATTTTTGTTGAGTCTTTCTGTCTATATGTCTCTAAATCAACCAGCAAATTCTCTATTTACAATGAAACGAAACAGTTGTTGAAGATGATTCCTCATGTGATGTCTCCAAGGTATCTTGTTTGAGATTTTAATATTTTTATTTAAAAAACTAACTTCAGCTTCTTTTTAGTCTCTATGGGAATCCTCATATCTTTGTTGCAGTTACATCAAACAAAAATATTTCTCAGCTGCAATTCTTAATGTGTGAAAGATCTTATACTAGTCACAAAGAAAAAAAAAATCTCCACATGTACATTGCATCAGCCTGAAATATATAGCATCAATCTTGTTTGCATGTGTTATGCAATCCTCTAGCTATGCTATGTTCTGATTACACATTCTGATATGATCATGTCTATTTTAGATATTTCCCTGATTGCAAGTAGCAAAACATGGTCCAGACCCTAACACATTTTACTGTAGGACTTCTAAATGGAACCTCTTCACAATCCTACCTGGCATTCTCTTCCTCTCTTTCAAGCACATGCATATACATATATTTGCATGCATCTACACACACACACACACACACACACACACACACACACACACACACACACACACACACACACACACACATATCAGTTTTCTTATTTTCTGTTTTGAACCTGGCTAAAGAACAGGGCTACAGTTTGCTATAATTTTCTCATCTTGCACCTTTGATGTCCTAAAACCACCAGATAGCAGTGGTTAAATAAAGAAAATAAATATTCCTTAAAATACGTATTTAATCCCTAACTTCTTCTTCTTCTTCTTTTGGCTTTTCCCGGTTAGGGGTCACCACAGTGGAACTCTGGTCTGCTAATGACTGGCAGTGAGTTTTTACGGTGTCGAGTTGCCAGTCCGGCGCCCATCCTTTAAGGAAGGCACATCCACACATGCACGCATCTACCTGCATATCTTTAAATTCACTCGACCATGGAGAATAAAATAAAAAATTCAGCTAAGATTCCTTCCTCCTCTTCCATATACCAACTCCTAAGACCTAAATTACACAATTCATTTGATATATCATACTGATATTTGATTAACGACTGGGTAGGAGCCCATTTTCAGTGGAAGCCCAGGGAGTATTACAAAACATTTTAAAAGCAAGAAGTTTACAATCTTTAAAATAATACAAAAAACAACTACAGTTTAAATAGTTATACCAAATTAGACATAATATAAAAACATTGGTTAATAATACATACAAGTTATATGACAATGATTAAATATTTAGAGAAATCTTAGCCAGTTTATAGATAAATTAAAGGTAAGTTAGAATAATACAAAATAGAGTTGCAATAGGAAGTGAGAGAAAAGCAGGCTTGTGTTATATTCAGAGAGAAAGCTGGGGAAGAGAAATTAATAGAAGTAAGGAAGGCAGGTAAGAAGAGGGAGTAAGGGGGTGTATGGTATGAATAGGTATTTGTTCACATTTATGGATACAATTTATCCTAGTGTTGAATAAGAACAGATCCAGCTTTTGGCTAGGAGGTCTTTTAGAATGGTTTTGACAGATGGGAGGGAGAATAAAACCTCACAGATACAGGTAAGGTGTTCCAGGCCTTAGCAACATGATACGGGTACAGACAATACCCAACAGATTTAATAGGTTTGTGGACAGGAAAGAGTTTTTGGCCTTTGGATCATAATGACTGAATAGGAGCATAGCTATGAAGAATGTCATTTAGTGCTGGACAGACAGATGGATGCTGGATAATTTTGTAGGTGGCAAGAAGCTGTGTATATGTAAGCTGATGGGGTAGTTCTAACCAATCTATGCTTTTTATTGATATACAGAGGTGAGCTCTGAAAGGAATATTTGCTGCAAATTTAGCAACTTTATTATAGCATTGTTTAAGTTTTGTTTTTTGTGCTGCCCGAAGGCTAGTAAGTATGGAAGCACCATAAAAAAATTTGGGGAGGAGATAAGTAGTGGCAAGTGCAGTTTTAGGTGTGTTGGTGAGAAAGGTTTTGGCCCTACAAAGCATCCTAAGTTTTTGATGAGTTTTTCTTATGCATGTTGTATATGCAGGTCGAATTTAAAATTATTGTCCACTGTCATCCCAAGTAATTTGCAAAGACAATTGACTTAAATGGTTGTATTATCAAGAGAGAAGGATTTGGGGGAAAAAGTAGTTTTTTTTTTTTAGATTTGAGCATGAGTTGTGAGTTACAAAGCAATATTGCAGTGGCTGTTAAGGCTTCCTGAGTAATTTTTTAGAGGTGTGACTGTCACAAAGGGAAATACTGCCAGCCCAGCTATCTGGAATTTTGTAAATAATTGTGTGTCATTTGCGAATATTTATATGATTTATTCAGAACTGTATGTTATGTACTGAGCTAAAATGTAACCACAGCATGCCCTGCTGGCTTAGAACATAAATGTATATAAACTATTGTAATTGTGTAAATGCATATGTTTTAACAATAGAAACTAGAACATAGAGGGTTAACTTGCAAAATTTCAAGAAAATAAGTTGAAATTAAATTGTTTCATAATTGTGCTATAAAAGTTATCTCTCAGTTTCAGTTCAGTAGCAGACACAATGTCTAGAGCTAGAAGTTTTTCTTTTGTCTTGGAAGAAAAGTAATTACTAGGTTTGAGATGCAGAAGTGTTTTATTGTTTTATGACTTCCAGGGTCTTCAAACATCTGAGAGATATGTATTTTTTCACACAGAGATGTTAAATTATGTTATTTTCTGACAAAGGGAGTTTAGTTTGGGAACTAAAGTCAGGTGACAAAAAGCTAACAGCAGTAATATTTGATAGTACTTTAAAAACTATCTCAGAGATAGACTGTGCATTTTCTATTTTGTCTTTGACTTAGCAAGACATCCACTCTCTCCACGTCTGCACTTGCCTTGCTTTAAGTAAGTTTTTAGAACATAGTAACTATTGTAGATTCAGATATGAATTTATGTATTTATTTTTATTTATTTAACATTTGTTTACCAGGATACTCCAACTGGACAACTGGTGTCCTTTTAAAGTGGATTATGGGGAGAAAAGCTCCATACAGTACAGAGAGTAAAGAAATTACATAATTGTGGTTCAAAGTGAAAATTTTACAAAGTGAAAAAAAAAATGATACAAACAAGTGAGAAACATGCTATACGTAGTAGATGCAATATGTATAATATAAACAATGAGCATGGTTAGAACACAGTTGCAAGGCTTTTACAAAGTAGTAATATGTACAATATGTACAGTGAGTACTGGTAGAGAACAATAACAGTGAACACCAGAGGCATAAGATAATAAAGTCTTACATTGGGGTGAGGCTTCAGGGGGGTGCATAGCAGTTACAAAAATGGTTAGTGTAAAGATATAATTTAAAGAGGTTTTTAAAGTGGAAGTACAGTTTTGTAATCTGAGGTCAGGAGACAGAATGTTCCATGTTTTAGCGACTTCATTAGAGAAAAAAAGATTGACCAGAGCTGTTTTTACATGGGATTGTATTGATCAGAGCTTTATTACTGGATCATGCGTGTCTATTTCAATTGTAGAAGTTTAGAAGACCAGTCAGGACAGGGGTTTTCTTAGGATAGTATATTATTTGGTGTGCTGGGTTGAGTTGGTAGTAGAGTAGTATATTAGGAAATTCGAGCCAGTGTAATGAATGTAGGGATTGGCAGTGGTGGGAGCATGATTTGGCATTGATTATGAACCTGGCAGTTTTGTTGTAGCAAATGGAGAGTTTGTTCAGGTCAGTTTTATTTAGGTTTGTTAGAACTGGGGATGCATAAAGTAATGTGGATAGGAGATGGGTCCTGGCTGTATCAGTTCTAGACTTGGAGGTAAGGTACCTTTTACAGTGAAAGAGAGTCCCTAGCTTTTTATGGACTTTGGAGATAGTTATAGAGACATGTTTGTTGTATCTTAGTTGTGGGTCAATCGTAAGTCCTAGTAGTTTGGCCTCTGATACCGGGGTAATGAGGGTCTTGTTGGCTGAGAGTACTGAGAAGGTGGGGTCGTTGGTCTTTGGTGGAACAACATAAGTTGTGTTTTCTTGGGGTTTAATATCAATTGTGTCTTACTTAGCCAGTTTTCTATTTCTGTAAAGGATTCTTTGGCTTTTTGCTTGAAAAGTTGGATGCTAGGAGCGGAGCAGATCAGGGTTGTGTTGTCTGCATATTGGATTATGTCAGCTTTAGTGGTTGCTAAGTGGAGCTGGTTTATAAATATGTTAAAAAAAAAGGGGGCCTAAAATAGAGCCTTGTGGGATGCGTAGTCTGACAGGAAGTGGGGGATAGGGAGTTGAGCCATTTGACAGCCTGCTGGTGGTTGTATAAGTAACATTTGGACCAGAGTAGGGTGGGGTTGTCGATGTTGAGGTCAGAGAGGCAGGTTAGGAGTTTATTGTGAGAAACTGTATCAAATGCTTTGGATAAGTCTAAAAAGGTAGCAGAGACCAGGTTGCCTTGGTTCCTGAGTGAGTTTATAGTGTTGGTGAAGTTGATTAGGGCAACGGTGATACTGTGGCATGGGCGAAATCCATATTGAGATTTGGAAAGCAGATTATTCGAGAGAAGGTGGGTAAGGAGTTGGTGATAGATGCATTTTTCTAAGATCTTTGATAGGGGTGAGAGCATCACAATGGGTCAGTAGCTAGAGAGGTCAGTAGAGAGGCCGCCCTTGTGAGGGGGAATTTTAAATGAGGTCTTCCACAAAGAAGGGACAGCATTTTCTATAATGGATCTATTTATTAGTAGTAAAATGGGGTAAGCTATAGCTTTGGATGTAAGTTGAAGGTATTCGCAGGAAAATTGCTGCCGGTGAGGTTGGTTTGAGTTTAATTAAGTATTTTTGGATAACAGATGTTGGTACTGGCATGAGAGAGAAAGGTTTTGTGTTGTTTTGGGCCTTTGGGTCTTGTGGTAGGTTAGTAGTGCTTATATTGTTTATGAGTTTAAGAATGGAGGAGGTAAAGTATTCGTTGAAGCTATGTCTAAGTTTGTACCATCAATATTGGGGGAGGTGTGGTGGTTTTTCTGGGCTGGAATATGTTGTTCACTGCAGCTCAAAATTTTTGAGGGTTGGAGTTGTGTTTTCTTTGTAGGAAAATGTAGTTATTTTGCTTGTCAATCTTAATTTGTTTTTTTGCCTTATTTCGAAGTTCATGAAAGGTTTGCCTAGTTCTGGGTGTCTTGTTTTGCTGCCAGATTTTCCAGGATTTATCCCTGTCTTTGAGTAAGGCTTTTGTGTTTTTATGTAGCCAGGGGGCAGGGTTACTGCATATCCTAATTGTTTTAGTAGGGGCTAGGTGGTCAAGGATGTTTATAAATGTGGAGTTAAAGTATTCAACTCCCTTGTCATGTGGGAGGCTTTTGATGGAAGACCAGTTACAGGATTTTAGGGCATCTAAGAAGTTAGTAGTGGGGAAGTTTTTGCAGGAGCGGGTTTGTATTATGGAGGGGAAGTAATTAGATTTTAGTTTGTGTCTAAGGAATAATGTGAGTTTGTGGTCACTGAGAGAGTTGGGCAGTGTACTGCACTCATGGGCAGTATTGGGTTGGTTTGTGAGGATCCAGTCTAATATGGATTCTCTTTTAGTAGACTTATCGATGCGAATAGGTGTATGAATGACTTGGGTGAAGTTGTAAAGGGTAATATGACTGGTGGGTGTTGGAGAGGGGAAAGAGTTCCAGTTGATGCTGACATCACCTAGGACTATAGTTTCATGGGGAAGGGCGTGGGAAGCCCAATGTAGTATGGATTCCAGGGTGGTAAAGTTATCGCTTGGTGGTATATAAACTCCAAGTAAGTTTAGATGCTTGTGCTGGTTTAGGTGAGTTTAGTGAATATAGTTTCTGCATTTTTGAATTCTGGGGATTCATTTTGTAGAAGTTAAATTTTTAAACTAGTTTTGTAGAGTAGGGCAATTCCACCAACTCTTTCGTTAACTCTGTCAGCCCTCAGAATGTTGTATCCAGGTGGGGTTATGTAGTCATCTTTGATATGTGGTTTAAGTCATGTTTGTGTAATGAGCATTAGATCAGGGTTATAAATGGCAATAGTAGAGTGTAGTTCTTCTACTTTGTTCATGATCCTGTGAGTATTCAAGTTGAGTATTAGTAAGTTGGTGGTTTTATGTTTAAGTGGGGGATGGGAATTACAGGTGTTAGTTGGAGTTGTTACTTTGCCAGGGTTGGGGTGGATATCACCTCCTAGTAGTAACTGGGCTGCTATAGTGGTGATTATTAGGAATATAGTAAAGTAGAGCTTAGATGTTTTTTTTATTTATTTGAGACTGTCTTGCAATGTTATTTTAAATATTTCCTGTGATTTTGAACTCTGATGTAACGGATTACTTATTTAGTATTGTCTTGTTTTTTTTTTATTATTTATTATTAAATATGTTTAAACCTTTTAATTGTGGCTGGTTTGCTTAGAGATATTTAAGCTCTTACAGTACTTGCATATGTATTTGGTGACACTGTACAGGCCACTCCTAAATAGTCTTGCTCTTCGTCAGACTACCATTTGGAGTAATAGTAATATTGCACAGTAGGATTGGAAACCCTTTGCTAACGGCCTTAGCGTACCTGATAAGGGTGGCTGGTGGCAGCCAGAACTACCTTATAGTCTGGGCAGTAGGGGGCATAGCTAGTAAACCTGTGCCAGCCTTTCACAGGTGTGTGTGTGTTTGCATATAAATCAAACTTCAAAGTGTGTGTGTGTGTGTGTGTGTGTGTGTGTGTGTGTGTGTGTGTGTTTGTGTGTGTGTGTGTGTGTGTCTGTTTGTGTGTGTGCATGTGTCAGCTACTTGGGCAGGGACACAAAGCACTGGTTGGACAGAGCGGGTGCTGAAGATGTTGGCTTGACCACTCAGCTGAGATCTCAACCCTATAGCTGTTCCAGTGAGGAGTCTTACTGGGGATCTGGAGAAGGTGGGAGAAAGCAGCCTCAGACTGACTGTGTTCTCTGTGTGCTCTTAAGGGGAAATTGCACTTTACTGTGTGTGTACTTGTCATTCTCCCATTTTGTACATCCCCCACTGTTGCCAGTGGTGAGAATTGAGGCTCCTTGTTTACTAGGCCAGTGCTGGGGTGTCACAGCGACACATTGTCAGATGTGCAAATGAGTGTAGAGTCAGTTGTATACTGTATTAGAGAGGCTAGTGTGTGGAAGGTGTTGGTGAGAATGTTAAAGAGGAGGGGACCAAGGATAGACCCTTGTGGGTCACCAGGGATGACTGGGAGGTATCAAGGTAGGGTAGAGTGCCATTTTATTGACTGATACCTATTAGATAGGTAGCTTTTGAACCATAGAATGGTGGGCTGAGAAAGACCTAATGAGGACATTTGAAATAGAAGTTTGCTTTGACAAACTGTGTCAAAGGCTTTAGAAAAGCCTAGAAATAAGGAGGAGACTAGTTTGGTGTTATCTGTAGGTTTATTGACAGCATCTATATAGGGTAGGTGTTAGTTGAAGTTGTTACTGGGCCAGGATTGGGGTGGATATCACCTCCTAGTAGTAAGTGGGCTGTTATAGTGGTGATTATTAAGAATATAGTAAAGTAGAGCTGAGATGTTTCTTTATTTATTTGAGACTGTCTTGCAATGTTGTTTTAAATATTTCCTGTGATTTTAAACTCTGATGTAACGGATTACTTATTTAGTATTGCATTGTTCTTTTATTATTTATTATTAAATATGTTTAAACCTTTTAATTGTGGCTGGTTTGTTTAGAGATATTTAAGCTCTTAGAGTACTTGCATATGAATTTGGTGACACTGTACAGGCCACGCCTAAATAGCCTTGCTCTTCGTCAGACTACCATTTGGAGTAATAGTAATATTACACAGTAGGATTGGACACCCTTTGTTAAGGGCCTTAGAGTATCTGATAAGGGTGGCTGGTGGCAGCTGGAACTACCTTATAGTTTGGGCAGTAGGGGGCATAGCTAGTAAACCTGTGCCAGCCTTTCACAGGTGTGTGTGTTTGCATATAAATCAAACTTCAAAGTGTGTGTGTGTGTGTGTGTCAGCTACTTGGGCAGGGACACAAAGCACTGGTTGGACAGAGCGGGTGCTGAAGGTGTTGGCTTGGTCACTCAGCTGAGATCTCAACCCTATAGCTGTGCCAGTGAGAAGTCTTACTGGGGATCTGGAGAAGGTGGGAGAAAGCAGCCTCAGACTGACTGTGTTTTCTGTGTGCTCTTAAGGGAAATTGCACTTTACTGTGTGTGTACTTGTCATCCCCCCATTGTGTACATCCCCCACTGTTGCCAGTGGTGAGAATTGAGGCTCCTTGTTTACTAGGCCAGTGCTGGGGTGTCACATCGACACATTGTCAGATGTGCAAATGAGTGTTGAGTCAGTTGTATACTGTATTAGAGAGGCTAGTGTGTGGAAGGTGTTGGTGAGAATGTTAAAGAGGAGGGGACCAAGGATAGACCCTTGTGGTACACCAGGGGTGACTGAGAGGTATTGAGGTAGGGTAGAGTGCCATTTTATTGACTGATACCTATTAGATAGGTAGCTTTTGAACCATAGAATGGTGAGCTGAGAAAGACCTAATGAGGACATTTGAAATAGAAGTTTGCTTTGACAAACTGTGTCAAAGGCTTTAGAAAAGCCTAGAAATAAGGAGGAGACTAGTTTGGTGTTATCTGTAGGTTTATTGACAGTATCTATATAGGGTAGGTGTTAGTTGGAGTTGTTACTGGGCCAGGATTGGGGTGGATATCACCTCCTAGTAGTAAGTGGGCTGTTATAGTGGTGATTATTAGGAATATAGTAAAGTAGAGATGAGATGTTTTCTTTATTTATTTGAGACTGTCTTGCAATGTTGTTTTAAATATTTCCTGTGATTTTGAACTCTGATGTAATGGATTACTTATTTAGTATTGTATTGTTCTTTTATTATTTATTATTAAATATGTTTAAACCTTTTAATTGTGGCTGGTTTGTTTAGAGATATTTAAGCTCTTAGAGTACTTGCATATGTATTTGGTGACACTGTACAGGCCACTCCTAAATAGCCTTGCTCTTCGTCAGACTACCATTTGGAGTAATAGTAATATTACACAGTAGGATTGGACACCCTTTGTTAAGGGCCTTAGAGTATCTGATAAGGGTGGCTGGTGGCAGCCGGAACTACCTTATAGTCTGGGCAGTAGGGGGCATAGCTAGTAAACCTGTGCCAGCCTTTCACAGGTGTGTGTGTGTGTGTGTGTGTGTGTTTGCATATAAATCAAACTTCAAAGTGTGTGTGTGTGTGTGTGTGTGTGTGTGTGTGTGTGTGTGTGTGTGTGTGTGTGTGTGTGTGTGTGTGTGTGTGTGTGTTTATGGAACTGTGGACACATGACGTTAATCCAGTGGTAAGTGCTGGCATTTTTAGGAAAGGATGATATATTTTGAAGTGTTACATATGTGGAGGAGCAGTGGATTGATAGCTGTAATCTGCATTTGCTGAAAACTGGGTATGTCGTTCTTGTACCAGCAGACACAGTTTTTGCTTTCAGATTACCTTACAGCTAAGGGTAAACCAACAGAAGAGCTCAACCACCTCTTTTACTACATTATTCATCTTGAAACCTGAGAATGTTAACCCTCAGTAAATCTCCTGTGTACTTGTGCTAAAAGTCCCCTTTCACCCCCTGAACTTACACACACACACACACACACACACACACACACACACACACACACACACACACACACACACACACACACACACACACACACACATATATATATAATATTGATACAGGTATGAGCTGCAAGATCACCATATCCTGGAGAAAATGGAATATTCCAGAAATGGCAGTCTTGGGCTTAATATATGTAAGTCTGGATTTTCAGTCATTCAGTCTCTACATCAGATCTCAAGAGTTTAAATGGTTACCATCTTATTGCGTCTCTCAGGGGATGTATTTTTTTTGTCTTAGAAAGCACCTTCAGTACATGTTCATTAGTGATGCTAGGGGATATGAGATTTTTCAGGGATATATTGTGTTTGAATAGTTGACTGGGGGTGAAGTTTGCACTTAATTTGTTTGTTAGTTTGTTGTCCATGTCAACTGGATCTGAGGAGGTAGTGTCACTTTAAATACGTTCTGAGGAATGCTGGGTATTATTTCTAAGTTTCCTAATGTAGCTAAATAATAATTTGTAACTATCCTTAGCTTCCGATGCAAGCCTAAGTTAATTTGGCTGTCTTGATTTTCCTGTTGTTAATTTTTTTTTAAGTTTTGACAATTCCTTAATATTAACCTTGATTTGAAGGTCATTTTATTCTGCTGTATACTTTAAGGATTTTTTTTATAGTTTTTATTTGTGGATAACCAGGATGATATGCTCTTAAACTTCCTATTCTATTAAGATCTGTTTGGGACTGCCAGAGTTATGCATTTATCTAGATGAGTATAGATATTTTTTGCGTAGCTACTTGCTGTATAATTGTCTTGATACTGTTATAAGCAAATTTGGGGACTTCATCATGGAATTGAAGATCTGTACATTTGAAATTCTTGATTTCCATGACATTGGCATCCATTAGTTTCAAGATTTTAAATATAAACTTTATTAGTTTATGACTTAAATGGGGAAGGAGATATCAGGGGAATGTTACATGCAGACTTTATATTTTAAGAACTAGGTCTAGGATATTTTGGCCTCTCGTGGGTTCTTTGACTATCCGGTCCATGGAATTTTTTGTTTATTAAATCTAGTAACTTTGGGGCATATACTACATTCTATGTATAGGTGCCTCAGTTTATTGAGGAATAGTTAAAGTCTCCCAGAACAGTGGAAGTTTTGCTTAAGAGAATTTCTTCAAATATATTTGGGAACGTAATGTGATTTTTTGGGGGGACATTGATAGCATTCTGTAACAGTTTAGGAGTTGACAATTTTCCTATTTAGTGTGATTTGTTATCATAATGAGTTCTGTTTGTGGGTATCTAGGAATCTGCCTATAGATGATGTGGTCCTCACAATTATGGATACACCACTCTAATTGCCTTTGGGTCTAAAGGTGTGGAAGGTACAAAGTCCAGATATGGTGGAGGTTCTAACTAAACATTTAAAACAAGTTTTGGTGACTACACACACATGGACCCTGCCCAGACATTTATCACAGTATATCACTTGGGCATTGTAGATAAACTTACAAAATTAGGCATAAACTCATATGTGACCAGATGGCTAGCCAGCTGGCTCACTGATGGGCACAAGAAATTAGGATGGGGAACCCTTCACTAGCAGAGTCCCAGAGGGATACGTGCTGGGGACTCTCCTTTTTGGCATCTACTTCTCTGAAGTCAAGGCTGATATTATGGGCCTTTGGCTCACAATGTTTGCAGATGACTGCCAAGTAGGCATGATCTTTAAATGCCAGAGTGACACAGATGCCCTTCATGAGGGCCTAATGAATAAAACTACTTCACAATACCTCCAAAACTGCCTTTGGAAAACAC
Source organism: Protopterus annectens (assembly GCF_019279795.1). NCBI lineage: Eukaryota > Metazoa > Chordata > Ceratodontiformes > Protopteridae > Protopterus > Protopterus annectens. The sequence goes on along the minus strand of NC_056725.1, from coordinate 808,311,005 downwards.
CAATAAGTGCCGACAACTGCCAAAGATAATCCACAGTTTATTGTCACAGAACACGAACACGAACTGAAACGACAAGCAAAACAGCAAACAGACGAAAAATGTAGCATACAGAGTTAAGCGCTTTCAACCATAATAACTGGTCTTCATCAGAACTACTACTTTCAAGTTTAACTGCTACTTATATAAACTTTTTGGCGCCAAAACTGCTCATTCCATTTTAAAGTCATACTGACACATTGTTGAATAAATAACTAACTAACTAACTAAATGACTACAAAAGAGTCTCCTAACCTTAAAATTCTCAATTCAAGCGAAACAACCACACTTATACCACCAAATGTTGCTCGTCACTATAATACAATACCATAATTAAATAAGACCATACATAAAAGTACGCATAATATGTAAACTATATAATGTTCAAAACATCAACAAACCCATTCATATTTATAAATATATATACTTAAGGAATTTTTTGTATATGTGTGATAGTAAAATATATTTTTATGCAACTGAATTATTGTTTATATATTATATATAAAAAATTTTTATATATAAAAATTTTTTGGATGAATTAACTTGCTAGATGCTTAATAATAATTAAATAAATAGATAAATGAATAATTAGATAACAATGATAGTAACACTAAAGACAACAAAGATGAGAATGGACTATTGCATTTACATTAAAATTGATTCATTTTAACAACCAACTGATCCTATATTAAATATTTTACATTTTTACATAAAATTTGTAACTACTAAAATTTAATAATAATTTAATAAAAATTGATAAAAATTCACTTATAAAATTAAATAAATAAGTTGCATAATATTGACTAATAATAATAAATAAATATATACTTATAATTATTTATCACTTTATACTAATAACAACGATTTAGGTGATATAAATTCATTTAATCCAGGAAAAGTGGTGGCATCTAAGCATAATTGCCACCATGTTTCTTTATATGCTAGTAAACTTTTAATATCACCACCTCTAGGATCCATTTCAATAGTATCAAGAATGCTAAACATAAAATTATGATCATCACCTTCAGTATCGACATGTCGGAATAAGGCATTAGTTTTATCCTTGGTCCTAATACTGTATATGTGGTCATATATACGTCTTTTAAGACATCTTTCTGTCTTTACAATGTAAAAACTAGAACATTTTCCACATTTAGCTAAATAAACTAATTTTTTTGTATTGCAATTCCCATATCTACAATTTATGTTGGATCTCAATCCATTCTGTAGTTTTATTTTACTTTCCAAAGACATATATCTACATTGATTGCAGAATCCACATTTACTACTTCTTGTATTATTACTCAAAAAAATGTTACTTTTCTTCTCTATATGTTCATGTTCCATGAGGAACTTCATATTTTTACCCATTTTATATATAAAATTGGGTTTGGATCCCAATAATTTTACCAAACTTGTGTCACTACTTATCAAATACCAAAATTTATAAATAATTCTTTTTATCTGATCTACACCTAAATTATATTGTAATATAAACAATCTCTGATAACTGTAATTCGATATGTTTGTAAGGGATTTTGTGTCACCATTGTTAAAAGATATATTGCCAGTTCCCAAAAGTGGTCTATATTTAATATTCCACTGGTTAGTGACATATATTATTATTTCATCCAACATTTCTTCAGGATATCCTCTTTGGATGAATAAACTTTTAATATACTCTAATTCTTTTTTCATATCTTCAAAATTAGAAACCATATGTGCTGCACGGATACATTGCCCCTTAAAAACATTTTGTTTAACTTTTGGTGGGTGACAGCTATTATAAGCTAAATAGCTGTTAGAAAAAGTACTTTTCCTATAAATTGTAGAATAAACACTACCCTCTTTATAATCGATATGGGTATCCAAATACGGTAAACCATTGTTACCCTGAGTATATGTGAATTTTAAATAATCACTACTAGTATTAAGAAAACCTATAAATTGTTGTAATATTTCTTGTTCACCTTCCCACAAGATGTAAATATCATCAAGAAACCTTGAATAATATCTTACATAAGTAAAGTATTGGCTGGGAAACAAAATGGTGTCCTCCCAATTAAGCATAACGAGGTTTGCATATATGGGGGCACATGCTGGTGCTGTACTTATTGGTGTTTTCCAAAGGCATTTTTGGAGGGCCTAATGAAGACAAACACCTGGTACCAGAACCATGGACTAAAATTCAATGTGTTAAAAGGAATAATAGTAAAGTTTGGAAAGGTAGCCATCAATTGACGTTACCACATTGATAATATACCCCAAAAAGAAGACCCATTGGTCAGGGATCTGAGAATGCCTATAAACCTGACCTTTCACCAGCATGTCTACTGTGATGAGAGAAATCATTCTACACTGCACAACTTATAAGTAAGGGCATGGCATCCAGGTCCAAGGAGGTCATTGTTTCACTGTCCTCAGCTTTTATCTGACCAGTCATTAAGTACAACATACCCTTCAGCATGTAACCAACCAGGTACTTGAAACAGCTTGAGAGACCACAGAGTTTCTTCATAAAAGTAAATCAGGGAGTAAACAACAAGACCTATGTAGACCATCTCAAAGCCCTATCTCTGTACTCATCCTCCTACTGATTGTTGCAGGTGATTTATGCCTAGCCTACAATACATCCTCTGATCCCACACTGTTGGATTTGCTGCATATCCACAAAACAAATAACATCAGAAATACCCATTCTAAGGACCTAAACCTTGTCTGTTCATGAACACGACATGTTGGAGGGACAGGTATGTGTCTCAAAGATTACCCGATCTCTGGAACAGGCTTCCCATCCATGTGAATCAAAGCTCATCCCTAACCATATACAGATGTAACTTGGACCAATGTATGGGAAAATTGCAAACTTACTCCTGGTTTGGCACCTATGTCCCTAATAGACAGGAACAGCCTGCTAATGCTTGATGTTTACAAGCCTATTTCTTAACTTGTAAAATGCCTTGGGATATTGACATGTCCACAATATTTTGGTAAATTTAGGGTATGCTTGGATAGGCATAAAATGGCTTTTGGGCCAATAGTCTAGTGACCACCTATGAGCCTATGGCTCCAACCTAGTAACAGCTGAATCGGTGTAACTGATTATGGAGTCACTGATCACTAGGACATTTTTATTTGTACTATGGTTTGGATTAGTGGATTTAAAATTATTTATGTCATGGTTACTCTTTGTTGTAGATGTCAGAGATCCTGGCACCTGAAAGATAACTTACCATCACCCTTTTTTGTCATATAAACAGTCCTTCACCATTCATTGGATCTTGTATCCATAAGCGCCATTTGTTTGAATCACTAGTGCTGTACAGGGATGAGAAACATTACAAAATACCTTTGTCAGTTCTGGATCATAAAAACAGAATAATCACAATCTAAGGTTTTGTTGATACTTTCATAGAAGTTGACTAAGTTAACCAAACAGGAACTGCTTACAGTGAAACCATGTGATTGGAAACCTTGGCTAGCTATAAAATGTCTTGAAGTCACCACCACCACATTTGTAAAGTAATATTTTAATTAAAAGACAAATCAGATTAATAGATCTATAATTACTAGGATTTGTTGTGTTCCCTGTCTTGGGAACAAAAAACTCATTTGTAGTTTTCTCAGCTGGTAGAATAAAGCCCTGGGAAGATACAAGTGAAATGAATATTATTGGGGGATTAAGAAGGTACTTTAATTTGACTATTTATTTGTGTTTGTTTGTTTGTTTGTTTCAGTTTGTTAAAAAAACATCTAGATCTAAGATACAGATAGCTTATCTCAGGAGATCACCAGTCATATATCTTCTGTGGTAATATCTGGATTTGTGGTGGTCAGATTATGACCTCTTATGATTATATTAGTAAAGAAATACATAGCAGGTGAATGAACCATTTTTGTTCAAAAGACGATACATAAAGCCCTGTGACTGAAGGAAAAGTGAAAAAAGTATATTTTCTGTGAAGTCATAGATATCTATGTCCCACCAATGCCTCTAGACTTCCAAAAATGTGTACAACAAAATGAGAAACTACCACAGTTTTTAAGCATTAGGGTAATTCTAGTTGCATTTTAATGTATAATATTCTTGATCAGCCAAAATATTGTAGAATTAAAGCTGATATTAAATTTAGAACAAAATGCATAGCTGAGTATAATACCAATATGTAAGTTAGTTTTGAAAGAGTGATTATCCTGTGCAAACATAGCTGAGCCAGATGTGCTGTCTGAATTACACTAATTTTCTTTTGTTATATGGAATCAAGCTTGCAAAACTGGTTTCATAATCCCTCAGTGATCATATTACTTAATTTGTTAAGTACTAGCAATAATTCTCCATTTAATTTATTTATAAAAAAGTATTGTCTAAGTACAGAATGCTACCTACATTTTAGTTGTGTTTAAGCAAAAACTCAGTTTCCTGATTGCTTTCATTGCATCAAATTTTAGTTTAAGATGGGGGTAAACGTTTAGATGCCTTCTGAGCAAACATTGTAAAAAATGTTTCCACCCAGTTATGTATGCTCAGGCCACAATACTTCAACTACTCTGTTTTCACCTAGTAATACAATTTAAAGAAAAGAGTAATGTAAGGCCTGGTTTGAAGACCTAACAAATGCATTGAATTCTGTCTCCATCTTACTGAATGAAGTACCCACTTATGACTCTAAGACCATCATCTTCTGTTTTGTCAACCATTTGCAGAAATTTTCATTCACAGTAAGTACAGTCCATTCACTCTAGACCCATTTGACCCATGACTAAATTATTTCATACATAAACTCCTTTTTATTTTGTTCATTACCTCCCTCACCATGGCATGGGCCACCCAAGGATCTATGCCATTCTGTATGCCATCTTTACTTTGTTCTAACCACAGGCCTTTACCATAAACTCATCTCTTATTTAGGATGTGACCAGGGCTTTACAACTGATTCAAATATAAGGCATAGGAGATCACTCTTACTAAAATAAAACCAGTACCATCTGGTATGCATGATAGGCTAAGACTTGCATCCCTTTGAAAGTGGATTATGCTGTTTCCCATCTCTCACTTTACAGAAATGTTTCAGATTTTAAATAATTTTAGCCTCTGACTGCATCTCTTCCAGTCATTCACTTCACACACAGACTAGCTACAGTTAAGAGGTGCACACAGTGTTGCCATACAGTGGGGAAAAGGAGTTTACATTCCTTCCATCAGCTATGACTGGCTCTTCTGTTTCTAGTGGCTGAGGATTACAAATGTATTGATCTTGTTTGCTACATCATTGCTTTTCATCTACAAGAAAAGATCATTGCACCACCCCATGTCATTGTATTTGTCTTCCTTTCTATTGCCGTGCTTCTTACTTCTTATGTCCTCCCTTATCTGCCGCATACTGTACCACGGCTTCTGCCTGCCTATTATACCACAGCCTCTTCCTGATTATTATACCACATTCTTTGCCTGATTATTATACAACAGCCTCTGCCTGCCTATTATACCACAGCCTCTGCCTGATTATTATTATACCAGAGTCTCTTCCTGATTATTACACCACAGCATCTGCCTGCCTATTATACCACCGCCTCTGCCTGATTATTATACCACATTTTATCTTTCTGATTATTATACCACAGCCTCTGCCTGCCTATTATACCACAGCCTCTGCCTGATTATTATTATGCCAGAGCCTCTTCCTGATTATTATACCACAGCATCTGCCTGCCTATTATACCATAAACTCTGCCTGCCTGTTATACCACAGCCACTGCCTGCCTATTATACCACAGCCTCTGCCTGCCCCTTGCCTGCACATTTATCTTCAGTTCTCCCTCTTTTGCTCTCTACAAGGAAACATTTCTGTTTTCTTTGACTTCACTCTCCCCTCACAAAAAATGTTTCTGTGGCTGTGGTATTAGGCCTTTCTATTAGCAGAGCTAAAGTTTTGAATGACTTTCTCTGCCACGTTCAATTTGAAGAAGCATTTTCTTTGTTCATAAAAAAATTATTGCCAAATAATAAGTCAGCTTGCTATATGAACTGAGGTATTTCATTTACTGTTCTGAGAAAGCTATATGTGTACATCTATATACTTTTCACACTTCATTTATTTATTTGCATTTGTTTAAAAGGGAAGAGCACTGATCCACATGGATTTTTCTCACACTCAGCCAGGAGCATTCTCTGATTATTTGACTTGCTGCAAGTCACACAGTAGACAAACAGAAGTTAAGTGAATTAAACCCTCAGTTACGTGAAGCACAGAATTAATAGTTTATAGGCTTACCCTCTACGTAGCTGAAAATAATTATTATGGGTCACACACTTACCTTGCCAACAAATTAAAATAAATCAAGATAAATGCATCATTTATCCCAGACTGCACTCTCCTGTTTAGTAGTTAAGCAGTTAGCTGCCTAGGTACAGTATATAAGGCAGCAGTTCCATTGGACAATGCCTCCAAGTCTAGTCAAGTTTTACTTTAAAACATTGCAGAAAAGTTAATCTCCTTAATAGCAGAAAATGCTCTGCCTTACATCCACAGGAAACTTCTGAGCTACAGTAATCCATTTCTTTGCATGCTTCAAGGCATCAGTTTCATGGAATGCTTTCTGTATGTTAGTTTAGTGCATGGGATTAAGGCAACAAGCTGCTAATCTGCTTCATCCTGTAGTGCTGATTATGACTCACATAGTGTTCCTGTGCATATGGTATGAGTCTGAACAACTGACTAAACAAAATGAAAAAAGGCACTTCTTCCAAGTGACTTTAATTAGTTAACAATATATATATATATATATATATATATATATATATATATATACATATATATATATATATATATATATATATATATATATATATATATATATATATATATATATATATATATATATATATATATATATATATATATATATATATATATATATATATGTGTGTGTGTGTGTGTGTGTGCGTGCATGTGTTTGTGTGCATGTGTATATGTATATGTATATGTATATGTACATATATATGTACATATGTAATACAAAAGGTATTGTCTAAGTACAGAATGTTACCTACATTTTAGTTGTTTTTAAGCAAAAACTCAGTTTCCTGATTGCTTTCATAGCATCAAATTTAGTTTAAGATGGGGGTAAACCTTTAGATATGTTCCGAGCGAACATTGTAAAAATCATTTCCACCCAGTTATATATGCTCAGGCCACAATACTTCAACTACTCTGTTTTCACCTAGTAATACAATTTAAAGAAGAGAGTAATGTAAGGCCTGGTTTGAAGACCTAACAAATGCATTGAATTTTGTCTCCATCTTACTGAATGAAGTATCCACTTATGACTCTAAGACCATCATTGTCTGTTTTGTCAACCATTTGCAGAAATTTTCATTCACAGTAAGTACAGTCCATTCACTCTAGACCCATTTGACCCATGACTAAATTATTTCATACATAAACTCCTTTTTATTTTGTTCATTACCTCCCTCACCATGGCATGGGACACCCAAGGATCTATGCCATTCTGTATGTCGTTTTTACTTTGTTCTAACCACAGGCCTTTACCATAAACTCCTCTCTTATTTAGGATGTGACAGGGCTTTACAACTGATTCAGATATAAGGTATAGAAGATCACTCTTATTAAAATAAAACCAGTACCGTCTGGTACGCATGATAGGCTAAGACTTGCATCCCTTTGAAAGTGGAGTATACTGTCTCCCATCTCTCACTTTACAGAAATGTTTCAGATTTTAAATAATTTTAGCCTCTGACTGCATCTTTTCCAGTCATTCACTTCACACAGAGACTAGCTACAATTAAGAGGTGCACACAGTGTTGCCATACAGTGGGGAAAAGGAGTTTACCTTCCTTCCATCAGCTATGACTGGCTCTTCTGTTTCTAGTGGTTGAGGATTACAAATGTATTGTTCTTGTTTGCTACATCATTGCTTTTCATCTACAAGAAAAGATCATTGCACCACCCCATGTAATTGTATTTGTCTTCCTTTCTATTGCAGTGCTTCTAACGTCCTCCCTTATCTACACCATACTGTACCACAGCTTCTGCCTGCCTATTATACCACAACCTCTGCCTGCCTATTATACCACAGCCTCCGCCTGATATTATTCTACAGCCTCTTCCTGATTATTATATCACAGCCTCTGCCTGATTATTATTATACCAGAGCCTCTTCCTGATTATTGTACCACAGCATCTGCCTGCCTATTATACCACTCCTCTGCTTGATTATTATACCACATTCTTTACCCGATTATTATACAACAGCCTCTGCCTGCCTATTATACCACAGCCTCTGCCTGATTATTATTATACCAGAGCATCTTCCTGATTATTATACCACAGCATCTGCCTGCCTATTATACCATAAACTCTGCCTGCCTATTATACCACAGCCTCTGCCTGCCCCTTGCCTGCACATTTCTCTCTAGTTCTCTCTATTTTGCTCTCTACAAGGAAACATTTCTGTTTTCTTTGACTTCACTCTCCCCTCACAGAAATGTTTCTGTGGCTGTGGTACTAGGCCTTTTTATTAGCAGAGCTAAAGTTTTGAATGACTTTCTCTGCCACATTCAATTTGAAGAAGCATTTTCTTTGTTCATAAAAAAATTAAAAGTTCCATTTAAGCATATCAAAGTATTTCTATTAGTGGTGTCAAACTAGAATGCAGTAGAGCCAAATAATTAGTCAGCTTGCTATATGAACTGAGGTATTTCATTTACTGTTCTGAGATAACAATATGTTTACATCTATATACTTTTCACACTTCATTTATTTGTTTGCATTTGTTTAAAAGGGAAGAGCACTGATCCACATGGACTTTTCTCACACTCATCCAGGAGCATTCTCTGGTTAATTGACTTATTGCAAGTCACACAGTAGACAAACATAAGTTATGGGAATTAAACCCTCAGTTACGTGAAGCACAGAATTAATAGCTTATAGGCTTACCCTCTACGTAGCTGAAAATAATTATTATGGGTCACACACTTACCTTGTCAACAAATTAAAATAAATCAAGATAAACACATAATTTATCCCAGACTGCACTCTCCTGTTCAGTAGTTAAGCAGTTAGCTGCCTAGGTGCAGTATATAAGGCAGCGCTTCCATTGGACAATGCCCCCAAGTCTTGTCAAGTTTTACTTTAAAACATTGCAGAAAAGTTAATCTCCATAACAGCAGAAAATGTTCTGGCCTTACATCCACAGGAAACTTCTAGGCTGCTGTAATCTATTTCTTTGCATGCTTCAAGGCATCAGTTTCATGGAATGCTTTCTGTATGTTAGTTTAGTGCATGGGATTAAGGCAACAAACTGCTAATCTGCTTCATCCTGTAGTGCTGAGTATGACTCAGATAGTGTTCCTGTGCATATGGTATGAGTTTGAACAACTGACTAAGCAAAATGAAAAAAGGCATTTCTTCCAAGTGACTTTAATTAGTTAACGATATATATATATATATATATATATATATATATATATATATATATATATGTGTGTGTGTGTGTGTGTGTGTGTGTGCGTGTGTGCATGGTGTTTGTGTCTGTGTGTGTATATGGGTGTATATATATATATATATATATATATATATATATCTAGATAGATGTTTAGAGACATATACTCCATTCCTGGGGGATTCATTTCAGTTTGAATTTATTTTAAGGCTCTATTTTTGTTTTATGCCAAGTATCCCTCATCAGTCAAGTAGTTAAGGTGCCTATTATACTGAAAACTAAAAAATTAGTTTTGTAGACTTTCTTGATCTCTCCATCAGGTCACTATGTTGTGGGTGAATTCCCTTTCCTCTAATGGTATTATCAAGTGCGCTATCAGAGCATCTGTCTCTTCTCTGAGTAAGGACATAGCTCTTAATTTTTTATTTATTTTTTTCATTTGTTTACTGGGAAAGTCCAACTTGGAACAAAGCCAATTTTCAGCGGAGGCCTGGGAGAAATGCTCCAGCTGTATGTCTTTATAATGTGGGAGGAACCAGAGTTCCCAGAGAAAATCCACATGAATGCAGAGAGGACATGCAGACTCCACACAGAAGGCACTCCCACCGAGAATCGAATCGGAGAACTTTTTGCTGGGAAGCGACAACACTACTGCTGCACTAGTGCGCCAACCGAAAGTGTTTAAGTGATAAAACACACAACACTCAGTCAGCTAGACTACATACCCCAGGGGCAATAGCTGCAAACCTTCTTCCTCTTAGCCCACCTCCACCACTTTCATTCCATTTCACTGTTGATAATTTGTTATATGTAAAGGTATTTATACCCTCTCAATAGTAATAGCCTTCAGTCCCTCTTCCTCAGTACTTGTTCTTCACTAAACACCAAACAGAGGTGCAAAGTCTCCAGCTGCATTTATCCTTAGCTACATTGTGTGCAGCAAACAATGAGCAAGGGAGAATACAAATATAAAAGAGAATAAAATCTGCCATTGCAGACTAGTAAGCAGCATACAACTTCCACCTGTGGTGTATTCCTACACATAGTTTTTCTTAGAGAAACCTTCCAGTCCTTGAACAAGGGTGACTGTATGTTTACCTTATTTCCTTGGCTGTCCTTGCTAATTAGGTAGCTTTAGCAGAGTCCCTCGGATTCTCCCCTGCTACTTTAAATTCCAGTTGAAGGTTTCCCTCCCTTCCCCCACCCCCCAAGTGATTGCTCAGGTACAACACACCAAAGGTTATAAAAACCCTGGATGCCATATTTGCTCTAATTGCAGTTGAAAGCCCTCCAGGTGTAGCATCTCTAGTAAGTAATAGTATTATTTTTCTTTTTCTCAGTGTTGTATTCCACACTGTAAACTCACTGTCCCTGCATAGAGTAGTACAGTAATTTCTCTCTAAGGTAGCTTTCCAGTTATTTTTTATTTTTGCTGGTATAGTTTATATTTGGATATTAGAAGCTTATGTTTTTGTTTTTGCTTGCTCCCAATTTCAGTAAACCTGATTCAGAGTACCTCTAATGATAGTTTAGACTACTTTATAATGTCACAGTACTACTAGCTTAAAAGTGATTCCAATAGCTTTTTTCAAAATAAGGGCATGAATATAAGCTACTTTATTAATTGTGTCTTCACGTAAAGCTTTTTTGTTTGTTTAATTATCATAACTACCTGCTATGTGCAAACTCTTTTTTCTTTCCTCCATGTTTGTCTCTCTTTCTCCCAAAAGTACCCTGCTCCCCACTGCGCTGTTCCTGATATAGTCTCTAAAAACCTACCTACCTGGTGACAAAGGACCCTATTGAAATACCTGTGGTCTCATCTAACAGCATTATTTTCCCTGCACCCTCTCTCAAGAAGCAAAAAAGTATGTGGTTGTCTAAGTCCTGCTTGTAAAGCTGACTACCCTCTATTATTGTTTCAGAGGTTCTAAAGTATGCTATGAGCCTGAACAGCCAGCAGCCTTTACCACCCCTCCTATCTACCCTGCATCCAACAAACCTCTTCTACTTTATAATAACCCTCTTTACTAGCTATCACTTCTTCCCTAGTTCTAAACCAGCTAGCTCCCTTACATACTTACCTGCAATATTAGATCCGCCCACTAGGTGGCACCGTTATTCCATCCTTTATCTCCTGCTTATCCCTCTGTATATCTTCTGTAATTACACTGCATCTTTTAAGTCCTAGACCTGCTCTTATTTTCTCACTTACCCTTTACTTCAACTGTCTACACCCACCTGTTTTTTTTCTCATAGACTTCTGTTTTATCTCTGATCTTTCCCACTACTGACTTGCCTAACTTTCCTTCAGTTACTAGCATTGCTGATGGTTTCTTCTCTAGCTTCTACTTCACTTGTCTCAACCCGCTCCGTTCGCCCTGTGGGCTCACTTCGCTCCTCTTGCCTACCCCCAAATCCCACCCACCCCCAGGGGTCCTACTCTTATACCATCTAACCACATCCCTTTCCTCTTCCACCAATCACAAACCCTTCACCATTGACCTCTTAACTCCAATTCACTCTTTTCACTTACCACTCCCTATCTCTCCCACCACACCCTCCACCTATTCCTTTCCACACCTAGTATACCTCCAAGCCTATAACAGCAACCTAACAACTTACCCTTCCAGATGTATAAGCTACCCACCCCAGCCCTCTTACAGAGGTTACTCATACTTACACTTCTACCACCTCTAACTCTGGCTTACCTGCTAACTTCCTATGAACACCCATTATATCCACACCTTCTCTACCTCAATAAGCAATCTACCTCTCCTTCTCTACCTATTTTCACTAACCATGTTAACATAACATCTACACCCGGCTATCTACTAGCAAAATACCATAGGATAGCCCACATTAGATATGACTCTCCCAATCTCAGAAAATCTCTACCTCTATATAGTAAATTCCCAAATCCTAGACTTCAAACACTACTCTTCTCTTTAAAAGATGGAGACAGTCACCCAAACCCAGGCCCAACAACTGCTACTACCACTCAACTCCTCAACCCCAACACCTCTACTATCCGTTCCCTTGCCAAACCACCTAACTCACTCTTATTAGCTCACCTCAACATACGTAGCATTAATAACAAAGTTGCACAACTCCACGCTCTCTTGGAAGTCTACTCCTTTGACATTCTCTGTTTAACAGAAACTTGGTTAAAACCTGTAACTAAAGACAATGAAGTCATCCCACCCGGTTATAATATTTTGCGACTTGACCGTGCAACAAAAAAGGGTGGTGGTGTAGCTATCCTATTTAAATCTGGGTTACAGATTACTACCTATGACTATAAACCACCTCAAGACTCGAACGCTGAAATTCTTATTACCAAGCTTCAACTTAACACATTCAAATCCATCTATATTATCTGTATCTATCTTCCTCCTGGTAATAACATTGCCACCATAGAAAATATCCTTTGTTGATTATCCCAAAATTTTCCCCAAGAAACCATATTCCTAGGTGATTTTAACATTGATTGGAAGTGTTGTAGCAGTAGCCACCCTACCAGCCATATTAACCTTTTTGGTTTTTCTCAAACCATTACCTCCCCTACCAGGATAATCAAGCCTAATAAGAAAGAAAGTACCTTAGATTGGATTCTCATAAATAATCATCCCCAGACATATGAAGCTGGAACCCTCCCTGATGATGTAAGTGACCACTCACTAACCTACATCATCAGGCTTAAATCCAATCTACCTAATCCAACCATATCTAGGACAATTAGAACCAAGAAAAACTTCAACCCCGATCTCTTTCAGAGAGAACTAAGAGCATGTAACTGTTCTCCCTTAAAATACCTCGCACTGGAGGAAGCTGTTAATTACTTTAATTCCAACTTCCTAGCCATACTAGACCACCATGCACCAACCTGCTCTATTAGAATGAGAACTAAATCTGCCCCATGGCTTTCAAAAGAAACCAGGCAAAAAATCCATCTCAGAAATAAATACTGGAATAAATCTCGTTTAACTAAAAACCCAGTAGACCAACAAAACTTCAGACAGCTGAGAAATGAAACTAAAAAAGCTATACTGTCTGACAAAAGAAACTACTACCTACAATTCCAGCAGACTCACCATAATAAACCACAAAAGTTCTGGGCGAGTATTAATCAATTATTACACCCAGGTCAATCCATCACACCAAACCCACAATGCACAGACCAAGAGAATCCCAAGCAGACTGCTAATGCCTTTAATACCTTTTTCACTGAGGCTATTCAAACTCTTGCCAGTCAGTTATCTACTCAACTATATCCAACTCTAACTCTAACCCATCCCCTCCATTTCTCTTCCAACCAGTCCCAACAACATATATTCTTACCCTTATCCAAAAACTGAAACCGTGCACTCCTTCAGCAGACAAACTACCTGCTGAATATCTGCAAAAGGCAGCCAAATCCATCACCTATCCCATTTCCATTCTCATCAATAGAACCATCAGTGAAGAATACATCCCTAAAATCTGGAAAGTATCCCATGTTATCCCCCTTCACAAGGGTGGGAACTCTACTGAACTCTCCAATTATCATCCCATAGCCCTACTTTCTCCCTTTGCAAAGATCATGGAAAAATGCATCCACAGACAATTGCTAGACCACCTAATCCAAAATAACTTACTTTCAAATTCTCAACATGGTTTCAGACCTTCCCACAGCACTACTACTGCCCTCCTTTCCTTTACTGACTGTATTAACAAAAACCGTAACCTCAATATGCTTTCCTCTGCACTGTTTATCGATCTGTCTAAGGCATTCAATATGGTAAATCTCCAGATACTTATAAATATCCTCAAATCTCTGTCACTAGATGCACTAGCTATATGATGGTTCCAGTCCTACTTAGATAACAGACAACAGGCTGTACTTTGGCATAACATTCTACCTACCCATCTGCCCATTAACACTGGTGTTCCTCAAGGATCCATATTAGGACCTCTCCTGTTTTCTATATTTATCAAAGACCTTCACCTAGCAATGCCCCAAACTACATGCATACAATATGCAGATGATTCCACACTTATATGCTAAGCCACATCTATATCTGAACTTCACTCCCTTACCCAAAATGTGTTTAACACAGTTGAACAATGGTTTACACAGCGCTGTCTCCTTCTGAACCCCCAAAAAATAAACTCCTTTTTACTCCTACTTGTAAGTCCCCCCCAACAGACTTCACAGTAACATCCAATAATGGTACTCTCATATCCCCAGATCCAACTACCAAACTACTAGGTATCACCATAGATAACAACCTTAACTTTGACACCCATATTAACAATACTCTAAAATCTGTTCATAGAAAACTAGGCTCTCTCTACAGGATCATACTCTTCCTCTCTCCTGCAGCTAGAATAACTATTGCTCACACCCATCTAATTTCTACTCTCCTCTATGCCTCACCCATATACACTAATCTCTCTAAAGACAACATTAATAAAATGGAAAACTCCTACAATAACATAGCAAGATTTGCTACAGGTAACCTTTTCAGAACCCACCACTGTTTTAATCTAAAGCAGCTAGGATGGCTTGAATTACAGAATCACCTTAAATTCCACCAATAACTGACCATTGCCCATAAAACCCTTTACCAACCTACCAATACCCCTATATTATCTACCCTCATTACCCCCTAGAACAATCTAAAGACCTTACGATCATCACATAAACTTCTTGTAAATATTTGTAAATCAAACAATAGGGCTAGAGACTCTCTTTTCTCTAATACTGTTGGAAAATCCTAGAACTTTCTTCCTAACAAACTTTCCTCTCTTCCCTCTATATCACTCTTTAAAACCAAATTGAAACTTTTCCTCAGAACACACTGGTTGTGCCCCTGTACTAAACCTGACTGATCAACTAGCTCTTCTTACTTGGTTCAACCTACCCTCCTCTTCTCAGTAATCAAGTTCCTTTTCTTAATAACAACTTACCTTGTCCTTCTATACTATTACATACATCTTCAGAATCTCATTAAGGAGACTACTTTTACTAATATATTGTATAATTTCAGCTCCTACTTTTTCTTTATGACTACTTGTATACTAATATATTGTATAATTCAGCTGCCATCTTTTTCTTTATGATGTATTGCAACTACATTTTGTATTGTACTAATTGTATCTGTATATTTTGCACTATGTTATTAACGAATGACCTCTTTGATTATTCTCTGTACTGCACCTGCAATGTTCATTGTATACATTAATTTTTGTATATGTGATTTTGTTTGTTTCCTCGGAGCTTATCTCCCTGGGCCTCTACTGAAAATGGACATATATCCAGTTAGACTAGCCTGGTCAACAAATGTAAAATAAAATAAAATAAAATAACACTTACCTTCTCGCTCTTCTGCAACTTTTAACTGCCACCACTATAATTTGCTGACAACCTTCCAATGATAATGCACATGTAATGTGTACATTGGAGAGGCCTGTCATTTGTAAGCGGACAGCTAATCAATGCTCAAAGCATCATCATTGGAAGGTTGTCAGCAAATTGTAGCCGTGGCAGTTAGAAGTTGCAG
Source organism: Protopterus annectens (assembly GCF_019279795.1). Classification (NCBI taxonomy): domain Eukaryota; kingdom Metazoa; phylum Chordata; order Ceratodontiformes; family Protopteridae; genus Protopterus; species Protopterus annectens. The sequence goes on along the minus strand of NC_056725.1, from coordinate 808,294,962 downwards.
AAGAGCGAGAAGGTGAGTGTTGTGTGTTTTGTCACTTTTGCCCTCTTCTGAAAGGTAGTGTGATTTCATAGTACCTCTCATTCCTTTCAAGATATATATTTCTGGGCTTTGGAGTCTTGTCACTTGTCAGGGGTATGGGGGGATTGCCCCATTGCAAAAGCAGTTTTTTTGTCTTTTGTGACCTTTGGAGTGTCACTGTTTTTGAGCAGTGACCTTCCAAATGTTTCAGTGTTTTGGGTTGAACATAGAGGACTATGATCAGGTATCAGATCATAACCAGATCATTATGTTGTTTAAGACATGGATACCAAGAAATTCACCTGAAGAGTGAAGCTTGAATGGTGCATCTTGGCACCTCTGTTGAGAACTCATAATAAGAAGTTGTGATAGAAGATTCAGTCATAATTCTTTGTAATGCATAGAGCTTTATTTGCTCCATGTGCTATGACTTACAGGGAAAAATCAAGAGAACTTTTGCAAAAAGTTTTAACAGCTTTCAAGGCTGGTAAAACACTCAGTGCTATCAAAGAGACAGCAGCATACCTCTCAACTTCTTTTCTTAAGAAATGAAGACAATCCAAAACTGATGTAGGGACAAAGGATCAAAAATCAGGAAGAGTTTTTAAATATTGCTCTAATTCATTTAAAAGGTTAATGGAACAACAAATTTTACATTGGTATGCATTTACTGAACAATAAATATGAAATTCTAATGTTTGGCATTAACTGACTGTAATCCTCAGTGATTACCAGAAAATCAAAAAAATTACAAGTGATAGGGCAAAAATATGAAGTAAAATGAGGGATAGTTGAAAGGTATGCCAAGAGTAAAATCAAGGACTTTCTGCAAAAATAGGGATGGATGAAAGGTTTGCTGAAAGCAGTCACACAAGAAGACCATCGGAAAGCTAGTAAAGCACTTCATTTGGTCTTTAAAAAAGACTAACCCAAGTGTTTTAAGTTGCGTTAATGGCTTCATTCTACTCTTCTCTCATTGCCACTAAGCTTGATATTAATGCTTAACAGTACTGAAGGGATGCAAAACAATTGTTAAGCACCTTTCTTTGTGACCTAAAAGAGAGAAAAAATTGCAACTTCAGCAGTACAACACATGAAAGTAACTATATAAGTGAGGTCTGGACTGAAATTATGTTTACCAGACTAAGACATTGTTTTCTAGACTTGAAATACTCTGGAAACAAAGTACAGTGCAACAAGTCTTTATGTCCTTTGAGAGAGTATCTCCACATCACCAAAGAAAAGTTAAGAGTCCAGAAGATTCCCCCACTGCTCACCATGACAGAAAGTATTGAATTCTCAGCAGACATTTTCCTTTCCTTAATTGCTGGCCATGATTATGGCTATAGGTTTTTTTTTGTCTAAGAGTTATTTACTAGTACTACTCCCATTTTTCAGACTTTCCTATCTCTCCTTTCTATTCTTTAATCAAACTATTTAGGTATCTACATAAGGATACCGCTATATAAAATGTATTAAACCCTTTTATTTTTTTTTAAATATCAATAATAAAAGCTGCACAGTCCACAGCTTGCCTCAGGTATTTTAAACATGACTGTGCATAGCCACATCCATCCCTAATATCTTAATATATCTGAAATACTATGAAGTAATACAGGGGTTATGGTTTTCCCATAATCCTTTACATCAGCTTAACCCTTGATTTTACATACTTTACACATTTGGCATAAGTGGGCATTTTCTTATTCATCACAAATTAATGTTACTTGTTTACATATAAGCATTGTGGCGCTTCTTGCACATAACTGCTACTCACTTATGAACTACCAGACTATAAATACCATCTAAAGACTTTCCCATTGCTCCTTTCTCCTAGCATATCTCCAGCATAAATTAAAATTTGTAGATAGGATCTAGAGATGATCCCTATATACACTGGAATAACTGTCATGCAATGATCTAGTCTGCACAGCTGAAAAAAAAAAGTGCTGCATACTGAATTCACATTTGTACTGACATGTGATGTTATACTTTGTGCAACTGGAATGAATAGTGTAATAGAGTGATCACCAAAATGGCAGTGACCAGATTCAGCTTTAAGAATAAAACATGCATTGAATAAATCTAACCACAGAAAAGGGAACTTTTAATTAATTTAGCTGTCATGCACATAGCAAATGCAGTATGCCTGAAGTGAATAAGAAAATTACAGCACTCTGGGTTCAGTTTTGTCACATCAATCAACATGAGAGCTTTATTACTAACTGCACTAATGAAAGCAATAAGTGTGGCATGCTTATTGACACAGTACTTTTGTTGCAACACTGTTTCTTGCTCCATGTTATAACATTGTCCTGCTATACAGCTCAAGGCTTTCCCAGAGCTCTTGCATGTCTGCAAACTCATGCAAATGTTTTATTCATCTACATTCACTCCTGCTACTGCCACTGAAGCAATGTGCTGTCCTTATGCATGCATGCAAGCAAACACAATAAAGGTCTTACTAAGTTTATATATGATGAAATACTGTACTGACAATGATTACTGTTTAAACATTATGTATATTAATAGATTAAACATGTTAAATAGGTCAGTAAAAGCAAATCTGTAACCAAGAAAGAAAGAAAAAAAAAAAGAATGATTTTCTAACGGCACTGAAATATTGTGAGTGTTGATCAAGATAGCTAGATGCAGTTGGATAGCACTGAAGACGACAGTATCACTAGCAGGCTTTAAGGTATCCTTGATTCAGATGTAATGAAGCTATTTAGAAACAAAGAGCATGGAGCAATAGAGAAAACAACGCAGTATTCAGCACCAGCAGCTGTTCAGCAGTAGTGTAGTAAGGAATTGGTTTGTTGCCAGGACTACTTTCAACAAGTGTTATTCATGAAACTGACAAGGTGATTTAGAAATGGCAAAAGTGCTGAACATTGTAAATGTTTTAGGTCTATATTATGTTATCAAAAAGACTTTCCATCGAACACCATTTCATCAACCCTTTAAAAGCGAACTGCCATTTCAGTGAACGTCTACATCAGCAATTTTTTCCATGGGAAAAAATTGCTTGGCCATCCTAGTGAGTTTGCCCTTTTCCTCACTGTAGTGCGATCTCAGAGTTGGCATATTTAGTTAGGGGTGTGTGGGGGATGAAGCCCCCCACTTTGTAATGTTTAAAGTAATGTGCCGTTTTTCATAGGGCAAACAATTTTTTTCCCTTGGAGAAAAATCGCTGATGTGGCCATTCGCTTATTTGGCAGTTCGCTTTTATGGGTCAAGGAAAAGGTGTTCGATGGAATGCCTTTTCGATAACATAATATACACCCAATGTTTTCATTATCTCTATCTGTGGCTCCAGCTATCACACCAAAATCTACCGAGTTGTGCAGGAAGTCTAGACAAGTGGAGTGTGCTGTGGAACTGCTTTGTTAGCAGCTGAATCCATGTTGTTGTTGTGGACAGAGATGCTCATGACCATAATTAATTAGTCACATAAGGCAGTATGTTAATTTTTAGAAAAATGTTGTGCCAAAATTATTCAGATGATCTTGGCAGTAGTGTTAGTGGTGAGATAAACAAATCAGATGACTGTTGGATCAGCTAATCTTATCTATGCCATTATAAGCAGAAACAGCAACAAAATATATTCAGTGTAAGAAAAATGGTGAAAAAAGTGTGAAATACACCTACATGTTTTAAAACTTGGCACTTTACTGCAAACGCTCTTGCTACCATAATTGTTTAATATGTCTGCAACTTATTGTCCTTCTTTCTTGGAAACTGTCTCCAACTTGAACAGCAATAGTCAGTGTTTAGCAGCATTAATACCCCTTTATTAAGAAAAATGTGTACCAGTGATATAGAACTATTTATAGCAGTCATCTCCATGGTTAGTGCAAAACTGCACAGCACATGCTGTATATGTAGTAATACTCAGCACGTAAGATGAGCACATTTAAGTCATGTGATCCTTAGTCAAGGTTAACAAGTCACTATTTTCTCTCTGCAGACCAACTTGGAGATTCACAGTCTTGGCATGAAGACTGGCACCACCCTTAAGATCAAGGGCAAAGTTGACTCAGATGCTGCTCGGTGAGTGACTACATAACAGACAGTATATTCACCAAATGTTAGTGGACAGAAAGTATAACAAACTGATAGCTGGGAGGTGGGGAGCTGAACAAAGGTATGTCATGACTGTGGATGTTTTCTGTCTATGCACTAGTATGTACTGTATCCTGATGCTAGCAGTGGGGCTGGATAGGTTCCTTGACAAGAGGGGATACATATTTCGTGGTATCCTTCAGGCATAACAGATAATGCTTCATACAACCATTTCTGCTACCAGAGTGACATTTATTTATCTTCTTAGTGCCTAAATGTGTCTATGCCAGTGCTGCTTTATTTCCATAGAATATACGTTAGTACAGCTAGCATGCACCAGTTCCTAGCTGCAGTACCAATAATAATAATAATAATAATAATGATGATAATAATAATAATAATAATAATAATAATAATAATAATAATGATAATAATAATAATAGTAATAATAATAATGATGATAATAATAATAATAATAATAATAATAATAATAATAATAATGATAATGATAATAATAATAATAATAATAATAATAATAATAATAATAGTAATAATAATAATAATGATGATAATAATAATGAATACATACACACATATATAAATAACTGGATCTCAAACATGGGATATGTCAACTTTAAGAGATATTCAAAAGGAGTTTGTGTGTGTGTGTGTGTGTGTGTGTGTGTGTGTGTATGTGTGTGTGTGTGTGTGCAGGCACACATCTTGAAAGTTGTCATAAAAATATGCAAAACACAAAACAATGCACCTATCCCTTTCTAATCTAATTAAATACAAGCATATTACTAGTGGTGAGGAATACAGCCCAGGTTTATGAAAACTAATGCATGGTTTTGAGATTCTATTAGGCAAGAAGAAGCTCAGTAAGTTGGGTCTGTTCTCTGTAAATTACAGTTAGCAGACAGGAAACCTAATTCTTGTATATAAAGCAACTAGAGATCTATTCCTGTGGAGGTTTTGTACTACAAAAAACAAAACCTCAAGCACTTTTAATTATGAAGAATTTCCCCTACATACAATAGAACCAGTAGCTGATTCTCAGAAAAGGGTTGTTGTTACTGATTATACTGCCTGTTACAAGAGACAGTGAGAATTTGATATCTTTCAAAGCCACCCTGAATTTCTTTTGTTTATTTCTCACTGTTCTAAGTTTTAGGCAGGCAGAAATGGCATATGGTGCCAGTGCTTGAACACCATTGTATTGTGTTGTGTACTGGTTTCACTATTATAGTATACATTATTCAGCTATCCTTTTAAACAAGTACAGTGAGAATTTTTATCCTCTATTATGGAAATGGTTTTATACAACTAATGCATAATTTTTATGCTATCAAATGTAGGGTTTTGCTTTGTTTGCAAAAAAAGTTGATCTTGCCAAATTGTATGTTTCAAGTCTAAGTATGGAAACTTGCTGGTCATATTGCAGTTTCTGGCAAATTATGGATAAGGGCAATGCTTTTTTGCCTCAAATTTTCAATATATTTATTCCTGATTTTTTCTCCTAACATTTCCCCAGCAACTGCCCACTTCAAACACATTTCAACATTATGCATCCCCTGTCCTGTAATCCACTCCATACCTTCTGAATCCATCTCATCCCAAATGTAGAAGTTAAAAATAATTAAGATTCTTGGAATTAGCCTTGCTAATCAACTTAATTTTGGAATTAGCCTTGCTAATCAACTTAATTTAAATTCCATGAGCCCAATATGCATTCAAAAAAACAACCTCGCTTTGGGTAAATGGTGCAGTGATAATTTTTTCCTAACAGGCATAGGTAGTTTTTCCATTGCTAGATCCTTGCTTGTAACCTGTTTCATGTATCTTTCTTTCCTTAATCTCCCCACTTCAAAGCAAACTGGAGTAATCTTACAATAGGACTGTCTGTTTTGCTTGTGGGCACAATAGTCTTAGCTGCCATTGTTTCTGTCTGTATAATCTCAGCTAGCTTGAATATAAACACTCTGGCTCACAGACTCCCTCACTACCCAGACTGCCCATCCTATCTAAAGTTATTAATTAGAGGGCCCCAAACTGCCCATCCTATCTAAGGTTATTAATCAGAAGGCCTCAAACTGCCCCTCCTATCTAAGGTTATTAATTAGAGGGCCACTCCAGGAAGCCTTATACAATCCACTCACCATATGGTCCATGTTAGCATGCCCTTCAATACAGTTAGCAGTTCAGTATTTTTCACCTTCAGAGATTACATTTGGAATAATCTCCCACCCAAGATAAATCTACCAAACATAAATGGCATCATCACTCGAGTGTTTCATTCCCTTGGTTGCTATATAACCTTCCTTCTATGCAGTTGTTGAACCTAATAAGTGACTAAAGTTATAATGGGTTCTTTTCACTTGTTAAACTTGCTAATCATTTGTGTTCATATTTGCTTTAGAAAAATTACTTCAAGTAACACATGTAAGTATAGACTTTAATTTTTTGTGCTACTACATTTAGGACTACACTGCGTACATTGTTTGAACTGTGCCTTGTTTATTATTTAGCTGCATATTGTCTACTGTGACATTCTTTCTTTACTGCTGATTTTTATCCTGGAGTTGCTTTGCAGGAGATGCTTTTAAAATCTGGACTCCTAGGTGGACATCCCTGGCTATCAGATGTAAATAAATAAATAAGATCTAATATATGAAATGAAGCAAAATGATTTAGCTCCCTTGCTTAGAAGGCACTGCAATTCACTAACTCAAAATCATTCTTTGAGAGAGGACTGGGCAGTGACAATGGGGCAATTACTGAGACAAGGCCCAACAAATGCCACACTTAAAATTTGGTGAAAAATGTGTTAAAAATAGTCAGGTTTCAGTAGGTAAGGGGTTAGGGGCTGGCATAATGGTTAAGCTGTTTCCCCTCGCTAACACAAGGTACAGGGTTTGATTTTCAACTTGGGAAAAGTGCCCTGGCTTAAAATAGTCAAGGGCAGCTATCCTAGTGCTTACCTTATGTTAAATGAAATACCATTGCAATATGAAGACCATAAAATCCCTGCAAACTGTTTTTCAACACTTATGGGGTTTGCAGTCAACTTCTAACACTGAAGACATGCCTCTGGTAAATGGAAGAATATAGTTCTGCAACTTCTTTCAGGTGGTTTAATTTCTTAAATGAGAGGATAGAACATTTTATGTTGAACACTGTTGATGGGACACCTAGGTTAGGGTGCCACTTAAATTATATAGTAGATGACTAGACCTGCCATTATAGTTCTTTGTCAGTTTTCCTGTTATGTCTGTTCTAGCTATACTCAACAGTGCTGGGAAAGGACATTCTTTTTTTTTCCATTTATTCGGTGTGTGTAGTTTCATTATTGTTTTGTGTTAAGGATTCTATTGGGGTGGCAAGCAGGAGAACACAGGAAGTAGATTGTGTTATGTTACAGTAAACAGCAGAGAAGATTGTTTTCTTTAGTCCAGGTGAAGTACAAGTACACTGGTGAACTGGGCACCTGCAATTTCCTCAAACTTGCTAAGCTGTCATATCAAGGACTAGACACCCCATTGTCATTACATGCGATTCAGACCAGTGATGAGTGGAGTACCACAGGGTTTGGTCCTGGGTCCTCTCCTGTTCGACATCTACTTCTCTGAAGTGCAGGCCAACACAGAAGGTCTCTGGCTAACAAAGTTTGCAGATTACTGCAAACTGGGAGCCATAATAGAATCACCTAATGATGTAGACATTCTACAAAAGGGCCTCACAGAGACAGATGCTTGGTGTCAAAATCATGGCCTCAAGTTCAATGCCAAGAAGTGCATTGTCATCCCCTTTGGGAAAAACTCAGTACCCATGAACTACCACATAGGCGGTCTGCTCACTAAACACTGAAAGTGTGATGAGACCTCGGGACACAGGTGGACAACAGTCTCTCCTTTGATAACCACATTGCCACAGTAGTCAGGAAATCCTTCTACGTGGCACACCTCATCACAAAAGGGTTCTCCTCTAGAAAAAAGGAGGTCATTGTTCTTCTCTACTCATCCCTCATTAGACCCATTATAGAGTATAATGCCCCATTTGGCATGTATCTCACAAGACACCTACAACAATTGCATAGGCCACAGAAATACCTCACTAAGAGAATTACCAGTCTCAAACAGAAGCCATACATAGACCATCTCAAAAAACTCCAGCTCTACTCCATCTCATATCGCCTACTCAGAGGTTATCTCTGCCTAACATACAAAGCTATGTCAAACCCAGAGCTGTTGGACATGCTACACTTAAAGAAATTCCAATCTCTCCGAACCACATATTCCAGGGACCTAAACCTTGTCACCACAATAAACAGAACATGCTGGAGGGATAGATTCCTGTCCCAGAGACTTTCCATACTCTGGAACAAACTACCCATTCATGTCAAGCAAAGCTCCTCATTGGCCCTCTTTAAGAAAAATATTGACTACTGGATGGGATATAGGAAATACACCCCGGGGATCATTTCTGCAGCACTGCTTGACAAGGGCACAGGAAAATAATTTTCTTGGGTGGCAAATGCAGGGAACCTTTTTGGCTAGGCTTATATAGGCCCCAGGGTCGATAGCCTAGTACCTACCTATGAACCTATGAACATGTTGGTTTTGGTGGAAGACAGGTTACATAAAGTAGGCAGGCAAGTTCTTTTGATGAATTATTTGTATATGAAATTGTAGCATTGATTTATTAGAGATGATACATTTTATTACTTTAAGGAAATGAACACTGGTAGATTGATCATCCATTAGTTTGCCAAAGTTGGAGGGCTGACATTGGGGAATGGAGCACCCTTATTTCACCGCATATGGAGTCTATGTAGAAAAGGGAAAAACACAGTGGCTGGAAGGGGGAATGATAGGACTCTGAATGGCACTTTTTGTTTTTGAATGGCTGTGCACATGGACATGCTTGTTTTCATTTAGAAAATTGCCATGGTCATAAAACATTACTTACTGGTAAATGAAGCAGCTTGAAGCAACTGAAGTGCTCAAAGATATATTAAAAGTGTCACACATGGGGAGGGGAGGGGGAGAAAAAGATAGAGAGAGAGGGAGAGACACTGCATAGAAAGATTCTCTATGATTGTACTTACTGGGCTAGGAATAAATCTCACATATTCCTTTATTTCACCCTACTGTAGCAGAAAACACCATTAATTTACACAACACAACCAAAAACACAGGGGTGTAGTATGTGAAGACCAGAAAAACTCTTTATTTTATTTTTCTTTTCTTTCATGTTCATAATAGAATTGCCATCCTTTAATTTGCTTTTTAGCTGTTTCAAAGTGATATATAGGCTTATAGGTTACTACTAGGCTAACTGCCCTTGTGGGCCATTTTAAGCCTAGCCAATTACCCCATGTGAGAATCAAACCCTGCACCTTGTTTCTATAATGTAAACACCTTAACCATTAGGCCACTATATAATTGTCAAAGTTGGGGTGTTATTCAGTCCCATGACAGAATGCATTTATTTTCTCATACAATTATAATAACAACTTCTTCCATCACACTGTGATACTGACAGAGAACTGGGTATTTAAAATAATTAGGAAATCGCATTTTACCTAAAGCAATTTAGTTACATTCATTCATTCATTCATTCATTCATTCATTCATTCATTTATTGATTGAGTCTTCATTCATTCATTTTCTGATAACCATATCATATTTAAGGTCACAGGGCAGCCAGAGCCAATTCCTGCAAATGAAGGAAAGTAGCAAACCAGTCCTGGAGATGGTGGCAGCCTGTCACGGAATACACACACACACACACACACACACACACACACACACACACACACACACACACACACACACACACACACACAAACACACACACTTATAGGTAATTTAGAGGATCACACATTCATCTACAAGCATGTCTTTGGAAATGTGGCAAGAATCCATAGTTCTCATTAAATATTTATATATATATATATATATATATATATATATATATATATATATACATATGTTGTGTCTTTCGGCTTTTGCCAGTTATGGGTCGCCACAGCGGAACTCCGGTCCGCTAATGATTGGCAGTAGATTTTTATGTGCTGAGTTGCCAGCCCTGACGCACAACCTTCAACGAAGGTACGCCCATTTACGCATGTCTCCAGACAGAAGACGCTCTAACTGAGAATCGAACATATATATATATATATATATATATATATATATATATATATATATATATAATTACATAAGCAAAAAACTGCAAAATCCAGAAACAACAAGCATAAACCCACAAAACCAAATAACACAGAACTCTCAAAGGAATAAGCAAGAAAACAGAGACAGAACATAATAAACACCCTACCACCACAATTGTTTTCAACAGGCAAGATCCCTGCAAACTCAGACTTAAATACATCAACCCCTGAGTTGTACAACTTTGGAGAAGTGAACAATCTCCCTGAGAACTGGAATCAATGCAGCCACAAAAAAAAAAAATGGTTCCAGAACGCAATGTGTATACCTTACAATAGTTTACTGAGTGCAAGTATTGTAATTTTTTTTTCATTTAATTTCAGATTTTAGGTACTATTCAAATATTTATTTTATTTGTTTTCTAGGGTAGAGCACCTATCTCCACAGACTATTAGGCAATAGAGGCTGAGAGAATCAAACCTTTCACCACTGGAAACAGTTTAGCAGCTCCATAATACTCCAAGCCATCTTCCAAATACTGTGCAGTGCACCGAAGAGCCCTTAAAATCCATCCATGACCACCACATAAACATTACACCCCACAAAAAATATAGTTTGCATAAAAAATTCTTTTGGCATATTGCCAATTATAATTATCAGCATTCAGTCTAATATTTGCTTGTTCAGTTCTAAGTGCCAATCAGCTATTAGAACTTATGTGCATTTGTGCGCTCACATGCACGTGTGTGTGTGTGTGTGTGTGTGTGTGTGTGTGTGTGTGTGTGTGTGTGTGTGGGGGGGGTATTCAAGTCTTGACCCATGAGCATTATAATGCTCCTCACTATGAGACTGATAGCTTTGTACTTTCTGTTACACCCTAGTTTTCTTTTATTATACTATATACACTATCATATGTCTTGTGTGTGTATATATATATATATATATATATATATATATATATATATATATATATATATATATATACATATATATATATATATATATATATACACATACATATGTTTATCTTCAGGTCAGTTACAATATTGTTTCCACATTTAATTCTACACTTCTACACTTCTAAATCTATCATGTTTGACTGTGTGATATTATCCTTTATTATTATTACTATTATTACTGTAATGCTTTGCATTCCCCCTGTCATTTTTTGATTTGATTTTTCATTCCATCACTCTAAGCGGGCAAATAATCGACTAATTCACATGTGGTGTGAAGCTTTGAGAGCCATCCTCTCGATGGCCCATTCATCGACAGTACAAAGTCATTGATGGTGCTGACCTGACAAAGTCAACTTTTTCAAGATAGAATACGTCTTCTTCTTTCAGCTGCTCCCGTCAGGGGTCGCCACAGCAGATCAACTGTTTCCATTTCTTCCTGTCCTCTGCATCTTGCTCTGTAACACCAACCACCTGCATGTCCTCTCCCACCACATCCATTAACCTTATCTTAGGCCTTCCTCTTTTCCTGTTACCTGGCAGCTTCATCCTTAGCATCTTTTTCCCAATATATACTGCATCCCTACTCAGCACATGTCCAAACCAACGTAATCCTACCTCTCTGGCTTTGTCTCCAAACCTTCCAACCTGGGCTGACCCTCTAATATACTTATTCCTAATCCTGTAGATCCTCGTCACATCCAGTGCAAATCTTAACATCTTCAACTCTGCCACATCAAGCTCTGACTCCTGCCTTTTTGTCAATGCCACTGTCTCCAACCCATATAACATAGCTGGTCTCACTACCCTCTTGCAGATCTTCCCTTTCACTCATACTGGTACTCGTCTGTCACAAATCACTCCTGACACTCTTCTCCACCCACTCCATCCTGCCTGTACTCTCTTCTTCACCTCTCTTCCACACTCACCATTACTCTGAACTGTTGATCCCAAGTATTTAAACTCATCCACCTTCGCCACCTCTACTCCTTGCATACTCACCATTCCTTTATCCTCCCTCTCATTCACACACATATATTCTGTCTTAGTCCTGCTGACCTTCATTACTCTTCTCTCTAGAGCATATCTCCACCTCTCTAGGGTCTCCTCCACCTGTTCCCTACTCTCACTACAGTTCACAATGTCATCTGTAAACATCATAGTCCAAGGGGACTCCTGTCTGATCTCGTCTGTCAACCTGTCCATCACCATGGCAAATAATAAAGGGCTCAGAGCTGATCCTTGATGTAACCCCACCTCCACCTTAAACGCATCCGTCACTCTCACCGCAGATCTCACCACTGTCACACTACCCTCGTACATATCCTGTACCACTCTTACATACTTCTCTGACACTCCTGACTTTCTCATACAATACCACAACTCCTCTCTAGTCACCCTGTCATATGTTTTCTCTAAATCCACAAAGACACACTGCAACTCCTTCTGAAATTCTCTGTACTTCTCCATCAACACTCTCAAAGCAAACATCGCATCTGTAGTGCTCTTTCCTGGCATTAAACCATACTGCTGATCACTAATCATCACCTCCCTTCTTAACCTAGCTTCCACTACTCTTTCCCATAACTTCATGCTGTGACTGATCAATTTAATCCCTCTGTAGTTACTACAGCTCTGCACATCACCCTTATTATTAAAAATCGGTACCGAAACACTTTTTCTCCATTCCTCAGGCATCCTCTCACTTTCCAAGATTTCATTAAACAATGTAAGATAGAATATGTCTGAGGAGGTGATGTCTTCTGTCTACTGTTCAGCACAACACCATGTGCAACCCTGTCCCCAGACACCATAGTCCTTGCCAGCCACACAGTACAACATATGTACAAGCAGTGCTTATATCCATACATCCTCACATGTCAGAAGGGAATCCAGTACTGTACTTCAGCTCTTCTAAATGCAGCACTCATCAGTGTCCAGCTTGAGGTGCAGTCGAGTGTCCCTCTGCAGTCAGTTATCATGGGGAAGTTGCAGTAAAAATCTTGGACAGTGAATACCATGCCCATATAGGACCTCTTTACTCACTACCATGTGTGATGTACTTCAAAAGGTAGCCCTGACCCCCTTCAAAAGTTGATGCTTTAAGTCTAGTCTTCAGTCTCTACTGGGGATTGCTGACAGTACATGCATCCCCAAGGCATATGTGTTCCCCACTCCAGAGATGAACATGCACTGCCTTTATCAACCCTCCTCTGACTAGCTTCTTCAGTCTCCAGGCTGGTATTTGAGCATGGGATATCTTGTCATAGTCACGGCTTTATTCTCCCTAACCCCAGTGGAGAGAAGAGAATATGTTTTAATCAGTTTATTGAACTAAAAGCCAGTACAAGTTAGTAAGTCAAAGGTGGGGAGTACTTAGAAGAAGAAATATAAATGGGCAGTCATTAAGAGATAAGTATGCAGAATACAGAATATGTTGAATTAAGAAGGACCTTTCTTCTTTATATTAAAAAAATAGGGTCAACTCTTCTTAATAGTGCTGGCAGTAATATGAAGTGAAAGACTGTCACTTTTCTTTGACACAAAGGTAATAAATTATAGGCACCAACAAAATAACTAAAAGTCCCAAGTGGTAGGGAACTATTCTGGACAGTTAAAAAATGTCTAAGACACGACAGTACCAGAACAATATTGTAGATTTACATTTACTTACTTATTCATTTATATTTTGGACTGGGTAAATAAATGAACTGCCCTAAGGTATCTTTTCAGCCATGAAATAGGACAACATTTTGCAACAAAACAAACACAGCACATGACAAGCTCCACATGGGTTTATAGGGTGGTCCTAGCAGCAGGGAACTCAGAAAAGCGACTACCTTCTGGATTTAAGTATCTTTGCTTTTTTTTCACTTGAAATAGCTTCTGTAGCTTACCTTGAACTAGCCTGAACTGTTTTTTAACTGATTGCTGCATTATTTTAAAATCTGCACTTAAAGTTACATTTTAGTCGAATTTTATCGAAAGTTTGCTTGTTTGTTTGTTTAATTTAACTGTGGAGGCTGCCCACTAAATTGTGCTAGCCTGTGTATCTAATTTATCACTGTTTCTGCATTTTCTGTGTGTTTCTACCAAAAAAACAAAAAAACAAAAAAATAATCCTTGTTTTCCCGCCTTCCGCGACTAGTTTAGACCAGTTTACAGGCATTGCTGTATTCTGGGCTGTGGTGTAGTTCCTGTGTTGCCCATTACCTTACTTGGATAGAAGGAAGTTTCTTTGCTCACCAGTGGGAGTGGGGAGCCTTGAGCAGCCTACCTGTCCTTGGGGGAAGTGACCTCAGCACAAGAAGCTGTAGTAATTGGTTGTTTGGGACCATTTCTAGCTCTTTTGTAGTTCACTGTTTAAAATCCGCGTTTGCACAGCTTTGCGCAGTTGTGCGCATAGCGCAGCGCCGGTTAAACAAGGTTAAACTTTTTCTGGCTGTCTGCTCTTCAAATTTTCCCTTAAGGAAGCTCTGCTCTTAGTATAACCAGACTACTCACTGTATTATAAGCCTAGCACTTGTTCTCAATACTTCTCTACTAAGTAAGCACTCTCGTACTAAGTAAAGCACTACATCTACTTACCACCCCTGTTAATATCCACTTCCCTTAAAGTTATACCACTCCCTTATACTGTTCTAGCATGACGAGTGGTAGATTACTGGCGTCGTCTCCAGTTAAGCTGGTCAACCTGGGTATCTTGAGACAATTCTACAATTGTCTCATGTACACAGACAACCCTCTCCTCCTCCCAACAAACACAAATACATGTGAGAGATGCAACTATATAGTCAAACTGGAGGCTGAACTCTCTCAACTCAGGGCTGGCATGACCAGACAGGAGGAGATGGCAACCACACACACAACAATCCCAGTCCCACATAGACCTACCACAACTGCAAACCAGACACATAAAAACACAAAGACATACTCGGAGGCTCTAATAAAAAACTTACCAAAACAACAGAGGCTCCCAAAGCAGACATCCAAAAATCCACCACCTCAAAACAAAACACATGCAACACATACTTCAATAAATCAGTGTGTCGACCAATCGCAGCCCTTAAGGCCAAACACCTTGCCTGATACACTAGTAATAGGTGACTCCATAGTCAGACACACTGATGTCCCACTGACCAGGCTGAACAAGGAGAAGGTGACTGTGAGCTGTCTATCGGGAGCTAGGATCCGCCACATAACACACGCACTCAGGTCACTCCAAAGCAAGTACAAATACGACTCCGTCATTGTCCATGCTGGTGTGAATGACCTGAGACGTACTTCCCTGGACTACATGAAAAGAGACATAGAGGAGCTCTCCGATTATGTAGCCCAGGCTGGTATGACCCTGACCCTGAGCAGCATCTTGCCCTCACCAAGAATGATACCACAATACAAAGACAAGATGATCAGCTTTAACAATTGGCTCAAGTACTGGTGTCATTCTAAGGGGATCCAATGTCTGTCTGCCTGGGATGATATGTTGGACAAGCCACACTGCCTCGCAAGGGATGGCTTACACCTGTCACCACTGGGCTTCCGGATATTGGCTAAGGCTCTTGCCACCCCCATAGTGCCTTTTTTAGGCAAGGCTCAAAAGACAAACCCACCTCCTTAGAAAACAAAAATGGAAAAAAACTAAGGGTAATGCTGCTCAATGCCAGAAGTCTAAATCTCAAGATGCAGGCACTTGATGCACTCCTCAGCATGGAGAACATCGACGTCTGTGCAGTAACTGAAACCTGGTTCAAGGCTCCTGAGAGCACCCCAGTGCTACCAGGCTATACTTGATCATGCTTTTCGCCCCAAAACCCGGGCCGAACCACAAAGGAGGGAGTGTCCATATTCATAAAGGACACCCACACCTCCAGGTTAGTAGTAACACATGAAGCATCAGAGACCATACAGGTGCAACTAACCATAGGCAAAACTTCTATACAACTGGTAGCATGTTACAGACCACCCTCCCAATCTCAAGAACCCCACTCAGCCTTCCTGAAGACATTGGAGGATATGAATGTATCACAAAATACCATCATACTGGGAGACTTCAACTACCCAAACATAGATTGGGTACATTATTCTAGCCCTAATACCCTAGCCCAAAGGTTCCTGGAATTCATAAATTCAAATGCACTGGAACAACTAGTCACCTCTCCCACTAGGGGAGATAATATACTAGACCTGATCATCACAAACATGGGGACAAAATGCTCCACACCAGAAGTATACCCCTCACTAGTGAGATCTGACCACAAACTAATCACCCTGGATATACATATCCCACCTCCACCCCCAGCACAAAAGACCACAGTGAAAAACTTCTCAAAAGCAGACTTCACTCTTCTTAAGACTGAGATGGTATCTTTTAAGCCCACTGTGCCAGTGGATACCACATCCCACAATGCCGAATCCTTCACAAATGCTTTCTATGGACATCTCCAAGAATGCATGGATCATGCAGTCCCAAACAAATCCAAGTCCCTCTCCACCAAATGTAAGCATCCTGTCTGGTGGACCTCAGCCATAAACAAATTGTATAACAAAAGAAGGAAGCTACTGCACGTCAGAGCGAAATACCATAAAGGGAAGACATCTCTGATCAACATTAGCAGAAAACTTCATTCTCTCATAAAAACATCCAAGGCAAACTTTGAGAGAAAAATCGCTAAGGACACTAAAGATAACCACAAAGCCTTCTTCAGCTATGTTAGAAACCTCATGAAACCCTCAGATATGCTCAGAGTTGGTTCACAACAACAAAAAATACACTGAACCCACAGATATTGCTAACATTCTGGCTGACAGGTTCAGTGCAAATTTCTCCCCTCCTTCACCCCCAAAAGAAGAAATACTTATCCCAGCTGAATGTAATCTCCCTGTCATCTCAGATGTCCAAGTGAGAACCGCCCTAAACAAAGCAAAAACACAGCATCAATGGGACCTGACGGTATCCCGGGGTGCGTGTTACGTGAACTCCAAGAGGAGCTAAACCCACACATAAAAATGCTATTTAACCTTAGCCTTACTGGATATGTACCTGAACACTGGCGTACAGCAACAGTGGCCCCACTCCACAAGGGGGGTGCCTCTACAGACCTTGGAAACTACCGCCCCATAAGCTTAACTAGCCTGGTCTGCAAAGCTATGGAAAGAATCATTATGGAACTCATAAACAGAGACATAGGGGACCTACAGACACTTGAGCCCACCCAGTTCGGCTTTGTAAAGGGCAGATCCTGCCTTTTAAACCTGGTTGACTTTTTTAAAACAGTCACTAGAGCCATTGATGAGGGCAAAGCAGTCCATACAGCATACCTGGACTTGGCTAAGGCCTTCGACACAATACCCCACTCAGGCATCATAGATAAGCTAAACAGCTTAAAAGTAAACCCTTATGTCACTAGATGGGTTGCAAACTGGCTAAGGACAGAACCCATAAAGTTAAAATCGCTGGAGCAATGTCAGACTCAAAGCCAGTCACAAGTGGTGTCCCACAGGGATTTGTCCTGGGACCCCTCTTGTTCGGCATTTATTTCTCAGATGTTAAAGCAAACATGGGAGGGCTGTGGCTGACAAAGTTCGCAGATGACTGCAAACTAGGTGCCATAGTCGATACACCAGCAGACACACACATCCTACAAAAAGGCCTCACTGAAACGGACAACTGGTGCCGTAGTCACGGCCTTAAACTAAATGCCAAAAATGTATAGTCATCCCTTTTGGAAAAAACAAAGTACCCACAAATTATCACATAGACAGCAACCCACTGAGTACGGAAAAAGTAATCAGAGACCTAGGGACCCAAGTAGACAGCGACCTCTCATTTGACACCGATGTTGCCAAAGTGGTTAGAAAAACATTCTTCCTTGCACACCTCATCATGAAGGGATTCACATCCAGATCCAAGGATGTCATTGTACCCCTATATTCCTCCCTCATCAGACCCACGATTGAGTACAATGCCCCATTTGGTATGTACCTCACCCGGCATTTGCAACAGCTGGAGAGACCACAAAAGTACCTCACCAAAAGGATCAAGGGTCTCCAACATATGTCTTATTCTGCCAGACTAAAGAAACTTCAGCTCTATTCAGTAGCATACCACCTGCTCAGAGGTGATCTCTGCCTGACGAACAAGTCCATGTCCAATCAGGATCTGATGGACATGCCCCACCTCAAAAAATCCAAATCCATCAGGACCACGAGAGCTAAAGATTTAAACCTCGGCACAAGTATGAATAGGACATGCTGGAGGGATAGATTCATAACCCAGAGGCTTCCCATGCTTTGGAACAGGATCCCAGTTCGTATTAGGCAGAGCCCCTCACTGACTCTCTTCAAGAGAAATCTTGATGAGTGGATGGGAGATCGTAAGTTTACCCCAGGGGTCACATCTGTGTCACTGCTAGACAGGGGCACAGTAAACTAATTCTATTATATAAGGGGACCTTCATTGTGTCACTACTAGACAGAGGCACAGTATTCTAGATTTATTCTGTACATTTTTGTACCATTTCATGGAGTGGCAAAAGCTACATCACTATGGCTAGGCTTACAAATGCCCCAGGGCAGATAGCCTAGTACTATACTATGAAACTATGAAACTATGATGCAATATAGTAAAATTGTCAGTAAGTATGTAATAAATGCAGTCCATTAAAAATGGACTTGATAGAAAATTAAAAATAGACTTCGGTAAGTACTGAACAATCACTTCTTTGCATAATATTGATTTTGTCTATATTGTCACATGGCATATCAGCATGGATATGTAACTATGAGCCAAGACAAGCCATTTAAAAAGTAATGCCCAGAAAGACTCAAAGCATGAGATATTTAGGAGTGAGACCCCCGCATCCCATAGCTAATGTATTTGGTATGCAGTGTTTCCACTGTATGGGCCTGTAGTGAAAGGGATTCTGTATGTAACTCCTGAAATATCCTTCCTGAGACCTGGATTAGGTATTATTTTGGTTCCTAAAGCGAATGAGCTCCTCTAGGGGCATATCATCTGCAATAATTTGGTCTGTTGACTGGGAGCATTAATATGATTCAGCTGGTATCGCTTCCTCTCAGTGCTGGAATTCAAAATCTGCCCTGTCATTTAATACCTATCAATTCTGTGTAAATAGGAAGTTATCTGTGTTCATATACAAACTACAGTGAAACAAAGCCTGCTGTACTTAACATATGTTTTTGCCTGATATTTTCCATGTAAGGAAAGAATCATCTATTTGTATCAAATCTTTTGTCATCGCTGAAAAGCCTGTTTTTCATTACTGCTTACCAGTACGCAGAATTAAAGAGTGTGCTTTTCACTTAATCATTATGAGCACTTGTGCTTTCATTGGAGTCTGATCACTGGTAATTCATTTGACATATATTATTTCAAAAGGGCACTGTCTGTATTTTCTACTATACTCATCAGTCATTTTGAAGATGTTTTGTTTCAATGACTCACTATTACATTAGAGATGTTTAACTTACAAACCAAGAACTAACAATGAAGCTTATCATAGTCTACAAACAATGTTCAACATTTCTAAATTTAAATTTGATTAATTATGCACTTTCAAGACACAGGCCAACCTTTTTTCTTTGCTGGAAACTGCTGCCAAGTGACACATTTCCTGTAGTTAAAATGATTGAACACTATCTGCGAGTGCTTTCGTGTTTACTCCAAAGGCTGTCTTATTCTGATTAAATTCATTGGAAGTATTTTTTTCCTTTCCTTGTCTTGAAATCTTAGAATCCCACCCACACAAGACATATTTTATTTTCAGCTGTTCTGACCTGGCAGAATTACATGTTTTGTGCTTTTCACATTCTTTTGGCCTACCGTATTATTTAACATTGCTTCCTGCTTTCTTTGGCCTACAGTATTATTTAACATTGCTTCCTGCTGTCTTTGTTGTTTTCAACAGGCCTATTTAAAGTAGTATTTCTAAAATAATTCTAAAAGGGTACATCAGTGATACAATAAAGAGGCCGTACACAGGCAATGTATTTCCTGTGTCCAACATTTTTACTGCAGCTTCCCATGATGACTGAATACATGGCATGCATACCTTTACTGGCTATGCCCCTATAAAAACTATGGACTACTGCAAACTTCATCCTTGCTTTATAATAAATAAGAATGCTGTATTATATACATAAGTTCTGCAGCAGAAGCATTGCTTTCAGTAAGTTTTGGAAATATACAATTAACTATGAGCTAGCACGTCATGAATTTCAACATGATTCAGTTCATATTATAAACATTATGCAGTCTTTGCTTTCATGTACAGTTTGGCAATCTATATACTCAAGTACTGCACAGACTTAAGAATTATTCTTCCTTGACTTGTTTTCAGAATACCAGACTACTACTGTTCCTTTAACTTCCCATTAGACTCTTCTGTTAAACTCTGAGGTAGCTTTTCTGTGTGACAACCAGTTATAATTTGTAGCACTGACCTCTTGAGCAACTTCTGGATTCTTCTCACACTGAGCAAGAAATCTGCTATTCTTGGTGCATGTTGTGCACTCAGCTGTTGAAATTGTGGATTTGGTATCTTAACTATATGACTTCTGTCTTTTCTGTAGACTTCCACGGCTATATCTCCCTTTTTCTAATAAATAAACATCCTATATTATATACATAACTACTGATGTAGCAACATTGCTGTAGGTATGTTTTGAAAACAATTTGAAAATCATGCAATTACCTGAGCTACACCTTGGTTCATTTTTCTTCAAAATTATTTCTTAGAATCTGCATTTTCATGTTATCATCCTTTTGTGAATTAATCGAAGATCTGCCTGTCTCAAAAAATTTGCTTCTCTCTGTGCTGACTTCCTCTAAGCAACTGTGACCTTTGAGTTCCAGAATTAGAGTGTAGTAGTTGTAGCAAGTAGTTTGCTTCTGAGCCTCCTGCTCAGATGAAAAATCTATTCCTCAAAGCATAGTGTTTCTTTATTCCATCATGGACAAATAACAATCTTATTTACTAGTATCATTACACTTGACTGTTCATTACATCATCAACATGAGTCATGGCTTTTGAAGGCCTCCTTGCCAGAGACTCAGACTGTAATAGTACAAAGTGTTTGCAAAGACTGCTGTGAAAAAACTCAAACTGAAAGAATTATTTTGTCAAAAGGGACATGTAGAAGTGGATAAATGGCCTGTCACCACTTCCAGATCCAGTTTCCCTACATCCAGACACCATACTGTTGTGATCTGTGAACCACTCTTATTTTTTTCTTGGTACTGTTTGACCCACTGCCTGCCAACCATTAGGCCTCCCTCAGTCAGATTCTTCCCATTCATTCTTCATATTCCTAGCAGTACAGGGGTGACAGCCACCCAGAGGAGCCATCACACAGCCAGCCATGAGGATCGTTTGTGGCCATACCTGCATCCTGGAAATCATAACATATTGGATAACCTTAACCTCTCTATGATAATGAGCATAAAAAACACAAAGACAGGAGGGACCTAACAGAAGATATTAAAAAGAGAGGACAGGAATATACAGAAGATGAGTTATATGAACTATATGAGAACATCACTAACATCACCAATTCATGTAATGAAATACTCTCTGCATAAGGTAGGTGGTACACTCCTGAGTATGACATGCTTCGGATGAGATTTTAAACTGGGGCCCCATCTGCCTAAGTCGGTGGTAGCTCAAGTGGATGCAAAAGATCCCATGGCATTTATAGAAAAGAATAGAAGTTCCTTGGTGTCCCCATTCTCTGGAATAGGTTTCCCTTCCATGTGAAGCAGAACTCTTCCCTAATTCTATTCAAGAGCAACCTGGACCAGTGGATGGGAAATCAAAAATGTATTCCTGGTCTGACACCAATGCCCCTGACAGACAGAGGCAGCTGTTAAATCACACCCTAACTAACATATACCCCTTAAATAACCTCTAAGGCATAATAACTCTTGGGATACATTTGGGTTGCACAGCTACGCTTATAAAGGCTCCATTGGTTGTTATCCTAGTATACACCTACCAACCTATGAATAGCAAGGCCTCTATAAAGTGATGGAATTCCAGCAGATTGTTTGCAGCCCTTCAAAGTGAAACTGTTATAATGTTACTTGTAATTTTCTGACAAATCTGGAAAACACAACAGTGGCCATTGCATTGGAAAAGGTCACTTTTTATTTTAATCCATAAAAAAAGGCAATGATAGAATGATAGAATGATAGAATGCTCACATTGTCAAACATCTGCACTTGTTTTGTATGCTGCTAAGCTAATGGAAAGTATCTTGCAAGTCATGTTGGAACAATGTATGGACTGAAAGCTGACAGATGTACAAGCTGCTTTTAGAAGGGAAAGAGGCACCAGAGGTCAAATTTCTGTCATCCACTTTATAACACAGAAAGCAAGGGAGATACAGACGAATATTCACATTTACATTATATTACTGAATGCTCTAACAGTTTAACTTTGTGGACCATAAAAAATCTGTGCTAGGATGTTAGAGAAATGGGGATACTGGGTCACTGTATTTGCCTCCTGAGGATTCTGTATGCCATACAAGTAACAGTTAGAGCTGAATATGAAATAACTGACTGGTTCAAGCATGTGAAAGCAGAATGACAAGGCTGTACATTGTCACATTCATCCAGTGCTGTTGAGTTACATCTGACTCAAAGAGTAATCTGATGAATAACCAACATCTTTCATAGAGTGCCTTGTGAAGTCTGCACTGGAAGTAGATTGCTGGGTCTTTCTTCATTACCATACACACACACACACACACACACACACACACACACACACACACACACACACACACACACACACACACACACACTCACACACACACACTTAAAAGGAAATCAGAGCCGCATCATGGTCAAATGGTACATTAGGCAGGGTAATGGTTTGGGTCCCACACACACACACAGCAGGCCACCTCCAGCAGCAGCCCCACCTGCAGCCATTCCAGTGTCCTATTTCTTGGCTATTTCTCCCCAGACAGCATAAACACTGTTCAAACCTGTCACTGTGCATACTGTTTTCTTCTTTACTTCAACAATGATTACAGACATTTGGATTTAATTTAAAACTTTATAGCACAAACACTGATAGACATTTGCTAAATAAAACCATATGATCTCATAGTGAAAACAGACTTAGCATAAACAATAAACTTCTCTGCCCTTGAAATTCACATTCATTGAAATGGCATTGAAACCCACATTCAAAAAAATGTGTCTGGCCAGTGGTGGGTTAAATTTACCTTTGGGCTGTTTTCAAACAATAGGCCCCTTGCACACATTTTTAGAACCATGCAAACATCAAAGAGTTTTTTTATTCACCTTTCTGATTGCATTAAATTATATTCCTTGCATAGCACAGTGCCACTTGTTAGAGTGTGTTTTAAATTTGTTGTTTTGAACATTTTTCCTTTAGGCAATGAAACAAAACATATGTACCAATAATGACAAAACTGACCATTTCAGAACATCTCAACCATAAAAGGCCATATAAAATTCTTTCATAATAATCCACCAATATCAGTCAATATGCACACTTTCTGCAGAAGAAACAGTCATTTGAATAATTCCACATTACAGATATCTGTAACTAATGAAGGCGTTGCTGCTAGCAAACAACTTTATATTTTATTGTTTCATCTACAAATAAAGTGCCCGTTGCCCTTGAAGGATAAATTGCCTAGGTATCATTTCAACTTTTCCTGGCTATGTACCTGCTCTATAATCTAACCTTGTGCAGCACTGCGAGGCTACAGTTAAACTATTCCAGGTGCCAGAAAGTGTGCTCTTCAAATTTTCCCTTAGAACTAGCTGGTTTCTCAGCAGTAGCACTAAAATCTGAACCCCTGTGACTAGCACTTGCTCTAGAACCTGCTGGAAAGCACTAGGAAGCCTGAAACTGATACAAGCACTCAGCTCTCCTTGTCAATAAGGAGAAATTAATCATAGGCACTAAACAGCCTATTATTGCAAAGTACCTTGCAAAGGTAAGGGAAAACAGCTCTTAAACTTTACAAAAAAGCACCTAAACAGGCATGTCCAAGGGTCAGCTTCAGGTGATTTCTCCTGTCCACCTGGTGAATCTGGGCATACTGGGGCAATGCAGCAACTGCCTCATGTACACAGACAATCCTCTCCTCCTACCACCCAACACTACAACCTGCGAGAGATGCACTTACATAGCCAAACTGGAAGCAAAGCTCTCTCCGGCCAAGATTGTGCTAGACTTTCAAGAGGAGAAGGTTAACACCTGCATTACACCTCAAGCAACTCATAGCCCTTCAAAACTCACACCATCAACACCCACACATAACAACACTAAACCCACATATGTGGAGGCCCTTAACATCAACCTGCCCAAGCAACAAGGACCTCCGAAGCTGAAACGCAAACAAACACTAGTCACAAACAAAGTGACACATAGCTCACAACACCAGTGTGCCACCCAACAACAGCCCCTAAGGCAAGACAATGTATCCAACACTTTAGTCATAGGTGGCTCTATAGTTAGGCACACTACACTGATGTCCCACTCACCAGGCTGAACAAGGAGAAAATTAGTCAGCTTCCTGTCGGGTGCCAGGATCCACCACATAACGCATGCACTCAAGTCACTCCACAACAAGTACAAATATGACTCTGTCATTATCCATACTGGAGTGAATGACTTGAGACATACCTCCCTGGACTACATGAAAAGAGACATGGAAGAGCTCTTGGATCATGTGACCCAGGCAGGTATGACCCTAGCCCTGAGTAGCATCCTGCCTTCGCCCAGAATGATACCACAGTATAAGGACAAAATGATTGACTTCAACAATTGGTTAAGCTTCTGGTGTCATTCAAAGGGGATCCAGTATCTGTCTGACTGGGAATACATGATCAACAAACCACGATGCTTTGCCAGAGATGGTCTGCTCCTGTCACCCCTGGGATTCAGGTTACTGGCTAAAGATCTTGCCACCCCTATAGTGCCTTTTTTAGGCAAGGTTCAAAGGATAAAACTACCACCGTAACAGATACAAGCATGCAAAATCTGAAGGTAATGCTACTCAATGCTAGACGTCTAAACCTCAAAATGCACGCTCTCGAGGCACTCCAAAAAATGGAGAACATCGATATCTGTGCAGTAACTGAGACCTGGTTTAAGGCTCCAGAGAGCACCCCTGCAATACCAGGCTACAATTCTTACCACACTTTTCGGCCACAAAGCCAAGACCGAAACACTAAAGGTGGAGGAGTGTCCATATTCACCAAGGATATTCACACCTCCAGGCTAGTTGCCCAACACAATGCATCCCTCCCTGTACCTTTACAGAGAACACATAATTATATTACTACCCGCAACCACAAAAACTTCAACCCAATAGCTTTCTCTGACTCTCAAAAAGTAGTTGACTGGAACATTCTAAAAACTTTACCTCTAGATAATGCTGTGGCCCACTTCAACACAACTTTCTTAAACCTCCTAGACTACCATGCTCCTTTAAGGACTAAAAGAATAAAACTAAAGACCACCCCCTGGCTAACCAAAAACATACTTACAGCCATGCGACATAGAGATAAAGTCTGGGCACTTTACCAGAAAAACAAATCTCCACTCATCCATAATGAATTCAAAACACTTAGAAACAAAGTAAAAAGGCTTGTTATCATCGATTGACAAAACTACTTTTCCATACTCCAAAATACTAATAAAACAAATCGTCAAATATTCTGGAAAGGAATCTCTACCGTTATCAACCCTGGCAAAACAGTCAACCCCAGCCCAGATCCCAATGCTACTGACATGGACTTGGCTACACAATTCAACTTCTTTTTCATTAACTCTATTTCCAAACTAACCTCCTCATTCTCCGACACCAATGCATCCTCGACCTCATCCCCATCCTCCTCTACCAACACCCTTCCCTCCACTCCCATCACCACTCTCACTTCCTCTCCAATACCACCATCCTCTAATACCCTACCTCCCCTTCCTCCACCTTTCTCACTAAAACCTATTCCCACGTCTACCATAAAAAAACTCCTGCAGAAACTAAAGCCATGCTCTAATGCCCCAGACAATATTCCTTCATACTTCCTTAGCATAGCTGCAGAAGCCATTGCCTACCCTATTAGTATTCTAATCAACCGCTCTATCCAAGAAAGCACAGTACCCCAAATTTGGAAAAAAGCCTTTATCATACCTTTGCATAAAGGTGGCAATAATAACAATACGACAAACTTCCATCCCATAGCTATCCTGTCTCCCATCTCTAAACTCCTAGAAAAGTGTATCCATCTGCAGCTCCTACCTTACCTCTTAAACAATCACCTGCTGACTCCAACTCAGCATGGTTTTAGACTCGGCCACAACACTATGATGGCCCTCCTCTCCTTCTTAGAAACTATAAATAAAGCCCGGGACTCCGGTCACATTGTTTCTACCCTGCTACTGGACCTCTCAAAGGCCTTTGACACTATCTCTCACAAACTACTTTTAACTAAACTCTCCCAGCTTAACCTATCTCCCTCCTCATTGAACTGGTTCTCTAGTTACTTATCTAATAGATTTCAAACAGTCAAATGGAAAAAAGCCACCTCCTCATTCCTTAACACCCCAACTGGGGTCCCCCAAGGTTCCATATTGGGTCCTCTTCTATTTAACATATTCATAAATGACTTCCACAATTCTATCCCATTCTCTTATATCATCCAGTATGCAGATGATTCAACTATTATCTGCTTTGCCACATCCATCCCAGTTCTCCAAAAGCTTACACAAGACGCATTCTCAATCACTGAACAATGGATGAAAGAAAACCACCTAGCATTCAATGCCTCTAAAACCAAATTAATGGTATTTACTCCCTCTAAACTCATCTTTATCAACACAAACTCTTTTTCAATCACTAGCAACAACAACATATCATTGGAATTGGTGCCAGAGGCCAAGTTACTTGGGGTTAAAATTGATAGTCAGCTTAAATTCAACTCCCACATACACCTAAATATAAAAAAAACTCATCAAAAACTAGGCATGCTCTACCGACAAAATCGCTTCCTTACACCCTCTTCTAAAATCACTCTCTCTTCCACATTTCTTATCCCCTCTCTTCTATATGGAGCCCCACTCCTGACTAACCTACAATCTTCCCTCAAAACACAACTTTCCTCATGCTACAACAAAATAGCCAAATTCGCTACTAGTCATAAAGCATCTACCTACCACTGTTCTTCTCTCCACAAACTAAGATGGCTAGAACTACCCAACCAACTCATCTATTCTCAACTTACTCTTGCTCATAAGCTCATCTTTAAACCCTTCCTTTGTCCATCCCTTTCCTCTGCCTTTAAAATGCACCTCCACAGCAGAGTACTCAGATCTAATAACCAAAACCTAATTGAATTATATAAACCAACTCGACCTCCAGGAAAAAATCTCCTATCCTATGGTCTAGCACGTCTCTGGAACTCCCTACCTCCAGCCATTCGTACCACTTTCAACCTCTTTATATTCAAAAAAATCTCTTCACTCTCATCTACTAACCCAGTGGGAATGCTCTTGCACCCATCCATCATAATTCTACACTGCCTTCCCTCCTTCCTCCTCCTTTCCATGAACTTCCTAGCTTCTGCCTCTCCTAACTTTTGTTTCCTTAGCTAGCTACCTACGACACAATGGCTTCTCAGTATCCCTATTGAAATGTTCATTTTCTAGTCTGTTTCATCTCTAATGTCACCTGAATGTTATACTCTAACTGTATAAATTTGTAAATATAGTAATATGGATCTCCCTTTTTCTAGTTTGTATCATCTGTAATGTTCATCACCGGTATGATGCTCTAACCGTATAATTTTGTAAATATTGTAATACATATCTAAAAAATATGTAACCCTGTTTCTGGAGCTTTTCTCCCCAGGACTCCATTGAAAACGGGTTCATCTTGGCCCAATGGACTATCCTGATAAACCAACTGCAAATAAATAAATAAATAAATCTGAAATTCACCAGGTGCAACTAACACTAGGTAAGACTGCAATCCAAACTGTAGCTTGCTACAGATCCCCCACCATGACCCAAGATTCTCACTACACCTTTCTAAACATACTGGAAAACATTAAGATACAACCAAACACCCTAATACTGGGTGATTTCAACTACCCTGCCATTAATTGGGAAAACTACTCGGGTACCAACTCCTTTTCCCAACGGTTCTTGGAATTCATAAATTCCAACGCCCTGGATCAACTAATCCATTGTCCCACCAGGGCTCCAATACCCTAGACCTGGTCATTACTAACATGGGAGATAGATGCTCCATACCAGTGGTCACCCCCTCATTGGTCAGTTCTGACCATAAGTAAATCACCCTTGACATCCACATCCCACTCCCACCCCCCAGTAAGGAAACCTCCTTAAAAAACTTCTCCAAAGCCAGCTTCAAGCTACTGAAGTCAGAAGTGACAAACTTCACAACACCCACGCAGACGGGATCTGGAAGTTCGACTGCAGAAACCTACACTAAGGCACTGTACGAGCACATCCACTCGTGCATGAATCGTGCCATCCCATATAGAACCAAGATGCTCTTCTCCAAAAAAAGGAAGCCAATCTGGTGGTCCCCTGCTATAAACAAACTATACAACAGAAGGAAGAAACTGTTGCAGAAAAGAGGAATATCCCAGGATGCAAAACCTCCCTCACCAGCCTCAGTAAGAAGCTGAGATCCCTCATAAAAATCCTCAAAAGCTAGTTACGAAAATAAAATTGCCAAAGATTCCAAAGACAACTACAAGGCATTCTATAGTTATGTCAAAAATCTAAATGGCAATGCTCAGATCTGTTCTGAGCTACAACAGAATGGCATTAAATATACTGATCCCAAAGATATTGCCAATATCCTGGCAGATCGATTTAGTGCCAACTTCACCCCCCTCTCACCCCCTAAAGGGCCCATCTCAATACCAAAAGATTGCCAAATTCCGATAATCATGGCCACACAGGCAGAAGCTGCACTCTCCAAAGCTAAGAATACAGCATCCATGGGACCAGATGACATCCCAGGCTGTGTACTACATGAACTACAAAATGAACTGGTACCTCACCTAAGTGTCATGTTTAATCATAGCCTCACCTCAGGCTTCGTGCCCACTGAGTGGCGCACAGCTACAGTTATCCCGCTCCACAAGGGAGGATCCACCTTGGATCCTGAGAACTACCGTCCCATCAGTCTGACAAGCCTGATCTGCAAGGGCATGGAACGCATTATCATGGAACTTATAAACAAAGACATTGGCAACCTTCAAACACTAGACCACACCCAGTTTGGGTTTGTGAAGGGCCGATCTTGTCTCCTGAATCTGATTGACTTCTTCGAATCAGTCTCCAGAGCTGTGGACGAGGGTAAGGTGGTCCACACAGCCTATCTGGACCTTGCCAAGGCCTTTGACACCATCCTCCACTCTGGAATCATAGATAAACTTACTAAGCTGGGCATAAATCCCTATGTCACTCGATGGGTTTGCGAACTGGCTTACTGACAGAACCCAGACTGTAAAAGTAGCCAACTCCAAATCCAGCTCCAGACAAGTGACAACTGGAGTACCTCAAGGTTCAGTCCTGGGACCACTCTTGTTTGGCATCTACTTCTCTGAAGTACAGGCCAACACTAAGGGACTCTGGCTAACAAAGTTCGCAGATGACTGCAAACTGGGAGCCATTATTGAATCCCAAAATTATGTAGATATTCTACAAAAGGGCCTTAAAGAAACAGATGCCTGGTGCCAAAGCCATGTGCTCAAGCTTAATGCCAAGAAATGTATAGTTATCCCCTTTGGAAAAAAACATGTACCCATGAATTACCACATAGGTGGCAGAACACTAAACATCGAAAGTGTGATGAGAGACTTCGGGAGACAGGTGGACAGTGGTCTCACTTTCGATAACCACATTGCCACAACAGTCAGGAAATCCTTCTATGTGGCACACCTCATCACTAAGGGCTTTTCATCCAGAAAAAAGGAGGTCATTGTCCCACTGTACTCATCCCTCATTAGACCAATTATAGAGTATAATGCCCCATTTGGTATGTACCTCACAAGACATCTGCAACAGCTGGAAAGGCCAAAGAAATACCTCACTAAAAGAATCACAGGCCTAAAGCAGATGCCATATGCTGACCGTCTAAAAAAACTCCAGCTATACTCTGTGGCATATCATCTACTCAGAGGCGATCTCTGCTTAACATACAAGGCCGTGTCAAACCCTGAGCTGTTGGACATGCTCCATTTAAAGAAATCCCAATCCCTCAGAGCCACACGCTCCAGGGATCTAAACCTTGTCATCACAATGAACAAAACATGCTGGAGGGATAGGTTCCTGACCCAGAGACTCCCCATACTCTGGAATAGACTGTCCATACATGTCAAGCAGAGCGCCTCATTGGCCCTCTTCAAAAGGAACCTTGATGATTGGATGGGAGATAGGAAATTCACCCCGGGGATCATGTCAGTCACCCTGCTAGACAAGGGTCCAGAGAAGTAAATATTGTGGGAAGAAATATCCAGGGAATTGTTATGGCTAGGCTTGCATAGGCCCTAGGGCCGATAGCCTAGTACCAACCTATGAACCTATTAACCTATGAACCTCTTCCTTCCGCTTATATGATAAGTAAACTCCTATGCGTTTTGCTACTGCTGACTGATGATATTTTCTCCATAATTATTATTTTTTCATCACTTTTTGATACTGGTACAATAATGATGATTAATACATCTCTGTTTATACCTCTCTGATTGAATTCATCTGGCAACCAAATAAATTCCTGCTTTTATGTATATATTCTGTATATATTATTGTAATCAAACCAACTAAATTCCTGCTTTTATGAATATATTCTGTATATATCACTGAAATCACTATGTGTAATGCTGTTTCTACTTCTGTACCAATTAATGTTTATTTTTTTCTGTATCTATGTTCTTGACGGAGCTTTTCTCTCCAGGCCTCCACTGAAAATGGGCTCTGTTAGGCCTAGTGGACTTTCTCGGTAAACGAATGCAATAACTTACTAAATAAATAAATATGTCACATTAAAAAAGGCAAGCTGGTGATATTGCAATAGTGAATGGATGGCAACCCAGCAACAGGTTCATAGTTACTAGGCATATCATCCAAAGGAAGACACACTCAGGACTGCAGTACCAAACCTCTCAACCTCTGACCACAAGAAATTTGAACAAAGCCAAAAATAATCTTGGGATAAAGGCTCCAAACTAGGGACAGATTTTAAATATTCCTCTTTTAAACTTAGAAAGTTGCCACAGTAAGACGATTTATGTTATCATGCATTTTCTGAAAGATATGATAGCTGAAACTCAAATGTCTGTCGTTATTTAGTGACTTCAATCCTCACTAACTAGAAAACCACAAATTTTATGAGGAAAAGACCAAAAATATGAGTCAGAAATCCGAACATTTGGGAGTTATGTGGAGTACACCACACCACCAGCAATTCCTCTACATGTAGTGGGAGTAGAACCCACAGCCTTTTGCATCAAAAGCAAGTATGCTACCTGATGTGCTACTAACACTGTTCTCAGACACTAGCACAAGCAGTGATGATCATTTGCTAAACAATATAGTTGCACATTGAAAACAGACTTAGCATGAGCAGCAGTAAACTTCTCTTCCCTTGAAGCTCACAGTTCTTTGAAAATGCACTGAAGCCCATATTTTGTGAGTCATCCCATAGTTGATGTACAGGATTCTGGCACTTGTCTCTTGTAACCAAGGTACAGGGTTTGAGCCTGAGCAAATTAACTGACCTGCCATTCCTAACTAGGACATTAGACACACACACACATGCGCGCGCGCACACACACACACACACACACACACACACACACACACACACACACACACACACACACACACACACACACTTTGATTACTGAAGGATGGAATGTCATTTGTCCATGCTTAAGATACACACTTTCCTTACTGTTGGATTGAATGTCATTTGTCCATCCTTAATTCCATGGAAGCAGGCAGTACGTGTGTTTAAATACCATGTCCAGGCAGCAGGAATATCTTGTATTTAAATTCCATGTGTAGAACATGGAAAAGAAGAAGCAGGAAACAGCAGGTGTGTGAGTCGATGCATTCAGGGACACAAAGACAGAGAAATCATTCTTAAAGAAGAATGCCCTTAAAGAACACATGCATTTTTTTTTTAATTAACAAAGTAAATGTTGTGGCAGCCGGTGGGCCTCTCCCAGCCAACAGGCCCTAGGTGACTGCTTAGGTCACCTAGTGCTGGATAAGGCTCTGCAGATAATTAGATTCATCAGTCTACCTACCACTTGTCTTGGGATATGTCAGGAAACCAGAACGTCCAGAGAAAATGTATTCAGGCACAGGTAATACATACAGACTTTGCACAGATTACAGAAAGCACCCTAGCCAAGAACTGAACCAGAAAAACTACTGTTAGGTAGCTGTAGCAATGCTACTCAATATATGACTGTGCTGTGTTTTGTTATTCTTAAAGTGAAGAGAAGTTGAAGAGCCTAAGTTGAAAGGAAGTGCAAAAGCTGTCCTGATGCTCAGTGTCAACAGATATCAAAAAACTAAGATTATGTCATCCAGTTCTAGCAATTCTTTGTAACTAGAAGGGGAAGGAGTGGAGGCAGTAAGCAATGTTATTTTGCTAGATTCCAGGATCTGTATGGATGGTGAATGCAGACATGAAATTAAACAATGTTTAGTTTTTGAGAGGAAAGCTAGGGTAAATCTAGATAAGATATTAAAGGGAAAATAAATTGTTTTGTCAACAATTTTCCATATAGTCAAAGCTATGGTCTTAACAGTAATAACATATGACTGTGACAGTTGTACTATAAGTAAGGCTGTACACCAGAAAACTGATGACTTTAAGTTGTGGCATTGGAGAAAAACATTTGGCAATTTCATGAACTACACAAAGATCAAATCATTCATTACATAAGGAATTAAATCCAGACTGTTTACTGGAAGGTCTGACAGTGAGACTAAAACTCAAATAGTTTGGCCACTTAATGCAAATACATGATTCACTAGGGAAGAAACCAATGTTGTGAAAGATCAAAGAACAGGGTGCTGCAGAGTCTAAGCTGGGCAGGCAGCATTACTGAAGTAGTGAATATGAATTTGCAAGATACTAAAGAAGCAGACATTGACAGGCTGCTGTGCTAAAATACTTAAGGTCACAAAGAGTTAGACTCACTCCACTGACAACAATAACCCTTTCCCTGAGTTGAGAGATGAATAACCCACATCACTGAGAAAAACACAGTGCTTTTCATGATGTGATTGCATGTTCCCACATACTTGTGATAAAAAGCTGCAGCTGAAGTAGGGTGGTGACCCACTGCCCACCCTGGATCTATCTCCTGCAGCACTAGCCTCTCCTCTGAAGGATTACATCACTCTGACTGCTACAATCTGGATGCTTCCCCTAGGATGGGCATATTCATCCTCCTTTGACCAATTCCAACAGACACTCACCCTGCTAATCAAATCTTGGTCATCTAGGCCATAGCCAGGACTTGATTTCTTTAAACTACACAGACTAACTGTTCTTACTGTATTAACACCACAGTATTTCTACAAAGACTGCTGTGGTAAATCTGTAAGTGAAGAAATTGTGTTGGAAAACAGAAACATAAAAACAAATAAAACCCTCTGAGCACTCTGTCTGGGTCCTACTTATCACAAAGACATCCTGTTGTAATTGGTGACCTGTTCCTGATGTGAGTACACTGCTCTAGTTGCTGAAAGCAGTACGATTTTCATGTCTGGAGTTATTTATATATCTCCTTATATGTTTTAATTGCAGTGTGCATTCACAGTTGGCACAGCTGTATAGTTACTGCTGATCTGCATTATCAAATCCCCTCTTTATACAAATATTCACATTTTGCAATCCATCTACAATTACAGCTGGCTTGAAATTACAACAGCCTTACATGGGTGCTGACTGGAATACAAGTTTTATATCACCCTTTACTGACTCGTTCAAACAAAATGTACTTTCAACACTAAACATGAGCAGACTCTTTTATGCTTTTAGAAGAACAAACCCACCAAGCCTCATCCAAAAGCCAAAACCGGAAAATAAAATATGAAGAACAAAAATAACCAGTGATGCTGTCACAGCGGAAATACACTTTAATTAATAAAATACAGATAAAACAATGGATAAGCGCTTTCGCGTAACATATGCTTCTTCAGATCCTAATACAATGTTAAAACATAGCTGTTTTTAATATCAAAACATCCAATCACAGTGCTGCTCATTAAACATAAACAATTTTAAAACAACACCTTTTTAATGATTAAGTCTACACCCACTAAGGGCAGGTTTTAGCCTGACACTGATGTTAATGCCTGGATATTTGTCAGCCTGTAATCTTAAAATCCAGCATAGTTTTGCCTGTTCTAAATAACTATTAGGATCTCCTCCTTTGATGTTTCTAGTAATACATTAAAAAATTCTATAATTAAATGCATGGTCAGATTTCTCAATTATATATTTAGCCAATGCGCTTTTTTACATTCTTGGTCCTAATATCATACAGATGCCTTGCTATGCTATCTTTTCATCTCTTGACAGTTTTCCCTACATAAAACAGGGACAAAAGTCACATGTAGCTAAACAGATCACATGTGTAGTGGTACAATCTGCATAATGCCTAGGTGTAAAAATGAACCTCATATTAGGATGATGAAAAACCTGTTGTTTAGATATAACTGAACAAACTCTGCACCCAAGACAGGCAAATGTACCTAGTCTATTCCCCTTAAGTATTGCATGGTGCTTATGATTACAAAGTAAATCTTTAATATTCTTACTATTTCTAAATGTAAAGCTAGGTGCATTCCCCAACTATATCAGCTATCTGTTCATCTATGGTTAGGAGCCACCAATTATTCTGTATAATATTCTGTACAACATTCATATTATCCATGTTTTTGGTAATAAAAGTCACCTTGCCACCACCAATAGTGCCTGTAAGTGGTCCTCTTGCTCTAACCTTATTATTATTAGCTCCGTGTGGAGCATTCCTCATTGCTAACATTTCTCCTTTTGTCTGTTCCACATAAGCTTTGTTATAACCCCTTTCCAAGAATAACTTGGATAAAGTGTTCAATTCTTTAACCAGATCATCTTCTCTTATACATAACCTAGATATCCTGGTAAATTGACTCTTGACAATGTTTGAAAAAACGTGTCTCAAATGCATACTGTCATTTGATAGTAACCCATTCCTCCAACATTCCTTGTGATGCAAGGTGGTAAAGATGCCTCCATCTGGTTCTCTCTTAAGTAAAACATCTAAAAACTCTATCTTATTATTGGAGAACTTCAAATTAAATTTGAGAAAATCTGTTATAGATTCAAGATAAGAAATGAATCTCTGTAATAAACCTTCTCCCCCCCCCCCCAAACATAGTAGAAAGACATCATCCACAAAATGTCGATAAAACATGACAAGTTGTGAAAAGTCATTCTTGAAAAGGCACATGTCTTCCCAAAAATACATAACAAGGTTAGTGTATGAGTTCATACACAGGATGCCCATAGTGACAACCCACTTCTGTAAATACAATTGTTTGCCAAAAATAAAAACATTATTTTCTAAAATCAAATCTAAAAGTGTACAAATGAGACTCACTATATCACTATTAAAATCACCTCTAACAGACAAAGTCCTTCTGAAGGCTTCTATACCATATGCATTGGGAAGAAATGTGAAGAGATTTTTAACATCTAAAGTTACTAGCAGGCATTCAGAAGCATTGCCATGTCTCTTCATGAAATC
Organism: Protopterus annectens; assembly: GCF_019279795.1. Classification (NCBI taxonomy): domain Eukaryota; kingdom Metazoa; phylum Chordata; order Ceratodontiformes; family Protopteridae; genus Protopterus; species Protopterus annectens. The sequence goes on along the minus strand of NC_056725.1, from coordinate 808,258,888 downwards.
AGCTAACTCTGTTAAGAAATTAATAGTATCTTTTAACACAGTAGGCACTTGAACCAAGTCTCGCTTCAGTCTCTCCTCTATATATATGGGTAAGGGCTTAGTAGCCCAGCCACCACCCGCAACAATGGGTCTTATAGGGGGATTAAAATAATCCTTGTGAATTTTCCGTAGAACTTTCATTATAGGTATAACGGGATGTTCCACATTCAAAAAATGGTATAAGGATTCATCTATAAGTCTGCACATAAGTAAATCATACAGAGTATCTCTTATATGTCTCAATAACTTCTGCATATACAGATTATCCACCTTCAAATAAGTCTCATCCTCATTCAATAACAATTGCATAGCTGTAAAATAATCTGTCGTATTCATAATGACAGCACTTCCTTTGTCTGCCGGTCTGATACAAATATCTTGGTTACGTACAAGATGACCAAGTGCCTGTCATTTAAATGTGTTCAAGTTATAAAAATTCTTTTTATGATGAAAGTTCAGAGCATGACATAAGTCTTTTTCACAGGTGTGTACAAATAAATCGACATGAGGAGGTTGTTGAGGATTAAACACACTCAGTTTCTTAAAAGCCTGAGTGGTTTTGGTGCATTGATTACCAAATAACAATTTCAGTGCAATATTGTATGCAAACATGCGTAAATCTATCAGAACATCACTTACATCAGTTGATGCAGCTGGAATATATGACATTCCTTTGTTCAATACCGATAGTTCCTCAGGATTTAATACACGTATTGACAAACTGACTACGAGTCCATTCACTGCCAGGTTCTTCTGTTGTCTGGAAGTCTCTCCATTGAGTGTTTCCTCTTCTGCCGCCCTCTGCTGGCAGATTGTATATTCCCACATGTTTTCCTCCTGATAGGTAGGGGTAAAAAAATCCACATTAGAAGAAAGAAATACCTTGGGTCTTGCCCCAGTTGTCTCAAAGTTAAAAGTTTCTTGGTTAGATGGTGGAGTGAAATTTTCTGTTGAGTTTGTTTCAACAACCCTCATATTGTCATGAATTGGCTTATCAACAGACTCATTTATTTGAACAAAATAACACCTTTATGCTAAGTTAGTTTTGATTTACAAGTAAACTTCATCATTAGCGTTAAAGTAAATTAGTCAGTATGCATTCATTCATTCTAATCAGTTTTTTCAAGTTTGGCAATGCTGTACTTAGATTTTTCATGCAGATACACAGCATGAAACAAACAAATTCAGATGATGTATTTTTTCATACCCTATTCCCATGGTGTTTTGGACTGCTTCATTTCCTTCAAAGAGCCGCTCTACATCAAATTACTTCATCACCTGACTCATACAAGAAGCTATAACATTCTGGAAGCCATCACCTTCCCAAAACAAAATATAACAGATACTCAGCTAAATAATTTATGTCTCATGTCTTTCTAAAATACAATTACCTATACTATATGACTATAACCTCAATCTGTATACTTATATTATGTCAGTTAACACATTTCTGTATAATAAACAAATCATCCAACCAAACAGTAGTCCAAGTGCATACTTCATACAGAAATTAACAAAAAAAATACTGTACAATTAGATCTTCAGTGGCGGATCCAGGAATTTGCAAAGGGGGGGGGGGGCGCAGTCTGGTTAGTTGACTACTACCGTGGAAGCAAGAAAGTCTACCTACCTTGACCTAGCCAAGGAATTTGATGTAATACCCCACTCTGGAATCACAAACAAACTCATGGAATTAGGCATAAACCCTTCGGTAACTCACTGGACAGCCTGCTGGCACACAGACAGGGCCCAGGAAGTAAGGATTGGACAGACCACCTCCACAATAAGGCCAGTAACCAGTGGAGTCCCACAGAGCTCTGTGCTGAGTCTGCTCTTCTTTGGCATTTATTTTTCAGAAGTGAAAGCCAATGTCAAGGGCCTCCGGCTTACCAAGTTTGCAAATTGCAAGCTACAAGCAATTGTAGAAGTCCCCCCCTTAAGATACTAACATCTTACAAGAAGGCAAATGACTGGTGCCAAAGCTATGGCTTATGAGAGACACTCTCTCATTGATAAAGTACCCCTAAAAGTAGACACAGTAGTCAGGGATTTGGGGACTCATGTAAATAGTAAAGTAATCTAGCTTTTGACCAACATATGTCAAAGGTGGTAAAAAAATTATTCTGTCACTCATTTTATAAGGGCTTGGCATCTAGACCATGCTACTGTACTCAGCCCTTATCACACCCATCATTGAGTATAATGCTCTCTTCCGTATGTACCTGACCAGGCATACCCATCAACTGAAATGCCCACAGAGGTTCCTCACAAAAACAATGTATACTGGGTATAAACACAACACAATATCTTGTGCAGAGTGCCTCAAAGCCCCCTCCTCTATAGTCTTATTTTCTACAACTGCTGACCGGCAATTTATGCCTGGCATACAAGGCACCCTTGGATCCCGGTCTAATGGACCTTTTGCATATCAACAAAAGGAACAACACCTGAACTACTAAATCTAAGGATTTCATGCTTGCAACTTAAATAGGACATGTTGGTGGGGCAGGTATGCATCTCAGAAATCCCCACTCTGGAATAGGCATCACATCTATAAGAAGCAGAGCCCCTTCCTAACTGTATTCAAGCTCAACTTAGGCCAGTGGATGGGAAATCGGAAATTCATCCTCTGTATTACACCTATGTCTCAGATGGACAGAGATAGCCAATAAATCATGTCCCAACTAAAATACTCCCTTAAAGTAACCTCTATGGCAAATAACTTCTGAGATACATTTAGGTTGTACGGCCAGGCTTATATAGGCCTTAGTGGTCATTAGCTTAGTATACACCTATGGCACAATGTTCTCAGGACTGGGTGTTAGGAAACAGGAACAAATGCAAGCTTGCATTACTATAGATACTCTGAAACCATATGGAAAGATGCCACATACTGAAAAATGTGATGACTGTGACTGCCTAGACAGTCACATTTCAGTGTGGCAGCCACATTTCAGTGTGGCAGCATACAGAAAGTGCAATGCTATAAAACACTCGTATCAAGCAAAGAAAACAGTAGTAATCAACAAACATGAAACAGGCCGTACTGGAAAAGAATGGGCACCCATCACAGCAGGAACTAGGATGAACTAGACAAAGTATAAATTGAGAAAAATGTAATTACTGCTACAGGATGAGCCCTCTTTGACAATATTACATCTATTTATAAAAACAATGCAGCACAGACAGTGCAGTTTAGAAAAACAGCAATGAGAACAGAAGATGAAAGATATACATGCGGCACACACACAGGCTCAGCATGAACATGCCCAAGGAAACAAAAGGTTTAGTCAACTCAAAATATTGACTCAACAACTTTCAAGAAAAGGAAAAAAAAATGCCAAAGTACAAGTAGTGAACACTGCTGTAAAGTAGGACAGACACATTCAGAAAAATTATCATGACAGATCTCTCAACAGCCTCTTGGCCATGGAAGCATTTTAAATGTGTAAAATGTTCAAATGAATATGTGCAATGAAAAAAAAGCAACCACACACAATGATTCAGTCATGGTAATTTCATGGTAATTTACAAAGACATACAAGGTATACAGACAGTGTACTTCAGACTGCATCTTCGCAAATATTATTGACAGTGCATAATGCAATACCATATAATTAAACATCCTCACAACTGAATAAGATTTACACTGAAACTCATTAATTCTAATGGATGTAGCACATGATTGTGCACATTGTGTAACCCCCCAAACTTCTGTTAAGCACTCGCTTTTATCTAAATAAAACGTATACCTTGCCCTTTATGCTCTCAAAATGCACACACCACTTTCAGCTGCCATTCTGTAAAACCACGATAAAGGCTGTTTAAGACAAATATTCTTATCTCTATGCATGCTGTGTGCAGATCAAGACTAAGTATTAGACAGTTACAGAAATTCTGGACTGTAGTATTCTGTGTTTCTGACACATGCCCAGAGTACAGATAACTGGCTACATCCTTTGCACCTCCCCTCCAAAAGCCGTAGCTAAGTGTACAAGTCTGGCACCATCATACTACCAAGCTGAAAGTAATTTACATAATGTAAACAAAGTGTGTACCCTCTATAGAACAAAGTATAATGTCCGCTCTCAACCACAGAACAAAACATCTTTTTTACAAATTTGTTTTTCATATTTTATAAACAATATTGCTGCATTTTTAAGTTCAATTTAAACCACAACTAGAAGACTCTGCATAATTGCAAGCTGTAGCAGTTCCAGAATGCAAGTTGTAGGTGTTTCAATAAACAGCAATCACATGAATTCATGCAAGATCCCCATAAAAAGGAGATGTGTAGTGTAGTGTAATAAAGTACTACCCTGTGTACTTCACGGTTGCCTCATCAGCTCCTGAAGTTTTGTCAAAAAGCAATCCAGCAGCCTATACTCATGAATGGGACTTTGTTATGATGAGATCTTAAGGCCAAGCACCCAATGATACAGTTACAGAATAATAAACTCCGTACGCCTCAAGTGTGTTTTTCCATAGACATGCACTAGTAGTTACTCCACAGCTTATGCATGCGACACACACTGGTTGTGGACAATTGAGGAATACAATCCAGTAAAGAGAAATTCATGAATTATGCAGGAGCTCATTATTCATTTGTACTCTGATGGCCTATGAGTGACTATTTTCAGTGCCACAGATAAACAGTACTGGAAATTTGAACTCATCAGATAATCTTAGCGAACTTCAGAATAGACAGTTTTATAAACAGGTGTGTATGCCAGTCCTGTGAAGCTGTTCATCTACTAAAGCCGACACTGCTGTGTTGAGTGCATTTTGTCCTGGACAATTTACAAAGAGACATTACATATCTCTGTGCTACACCTAACACATACACCCCAAACTCATGTCAAAGTCACTGCCTTTGTCTGTAGGTCTGCTCTGCTGAACCACATTTAGTGAACTGAGGGTGCTCTGTTTCCTCATTCACCAACATGAAGGAACCCACTCTTTTCACATACCCATTTCTAAAGGACGGTGCTGTTATCTGTTGAGTGAAGTTTACATGCAGAACTGAAACTATATTTATTTACTTACTGAAATTTGATAACTGGTTAGGTGGACTGGTCATAGGAGCCTTTTCAGTTACAACTCTGGCCCACAGATGTAACAGCTGCTCACACATAAAAAATACATAGACAAGAAGGCTTACAGTAGTATAATAGATTAACATTTAATAAGACATACTTCAGTAATTTGCTCCTTCTACTGACAGACTGATTTTTGGTGAGTCTAATCTTTTTTTTTTTTTTTGCCTGACCATAACAGAAGCTGTAAGCCCAAAAAGAAAGTGGTGGAATCAAACAGGCCCAGAACAATAATAATATAAAATAAAAAGGCATTGCGGTTGGAGAGTAAAATACTTTAATATACAAATAATAAAAGATAAGCAAGCGCTTTCGAGGTTGCCCTCTTCTTCAGACTTTAATAAAACAAATTCACATTCGAAAGTTTAAATACAATTAACAACCAATAAAAACAGACATAAACTAATGGGGCAAACCTCTTTCTCAAAAGAGGTTTTAAAGAGACAGCACTATTCAGGCCACGTGAAACATAAGCTTTAAAATCAACAATCCATCTTAGCTCAATATACTCTGTTTCATTACATAAATCTCCCTCTTTGACTCATTAATTTTCTGTAAAACCAAAAACTTAAAATTGTGATCCATACCACACAAATACATGCTTGGCCAGTGCATTTGTCCATTTATTGTTACGTATGTCAATCAGGTATTCCATAACTCCCTCCTTTAACATACGATTGGTCTTACCTATATAAAAACCACTGCACAAACTGCACTTAGCCATATATACTATGTTCTTAGTACAACAGTCTGCATAGAAGGAAAACTCTATTGGCTTAGACGACAACGGATGCATAACCATGCAAGTTTATCAGATACTACAACAAGCTTTGCAGGTCCTACAGGCATATGTCCCCTTACGCTGTGAAGTAAACCGTTCATTTGTTCTATTGTGCTTGTAACACAAGCGTTGCTTCAGGTTCCTCCTGTTCTTAAAACTGAATTTGGGGAGAGGCTCTATAACCTTACTAATTTGGGGATCTGTTAATAAAATAGGCCAGTTCTTTTTCACTATCTCACAAATTTTATTAACATCCCCAGAAAAAGTTAAACATAACCTATTCACCATCTCAGTACCTACTCTTCCATCATCCTGTACAGTCATAGGGGACTTATCAGAAAAGAAGGGTTTCGTTTTATTACAATCTAAAATTCACTTCCTTCATTGCATTGTCTATTTCTTCAGTTTTATAACCCCTATTCTTAAGATCTGTATACAGACCATCTAATGCCTCTTCCAACATTTTTCACATCAGTGTGCAATCTCATGCAATGAAGTACCTGGTTCTTTACAACATTTTTGGTAATATGCCTGTGATGCATACTAGAGCGATGAAGAATGTTGTTCCTCCTGCAACTTTTTCTAAATAGCATAGTAGATATATTACTAAACATATTCTTACTCACACTAATGTCCAAAAAATCAATCTTAGCTTGGTATAATGTAAAGAAAATGACAAGTAGGAAGTGGCATTCCCTAAGAACTGCACAAACCTCTCAAGCTCTACCTCATTGCTATGCCAAATGAAAAAGATGTCCTCCACAAAACATTTGTAAAAAGTGACATGTTGTTTAAGCATTTCACAGCAAAAGACCGACTCTTTTTCCCAGTTGGCCAGCACAATATTGGCGTATATGTTGACACATGCTGTGTCCATGGCAACTCTTACTGTCTGGAGAAAATATTCATGTTCAAAAATAAATATGTTGTTCTCTGAAATCAAATCTACAAGGGCACAGATCGTATTGACCTTTGTTGTGGAGAACCTACTCTCTTTTGTTAAAAATTGTCTCACATTCTCAATTCCCTCATCATTTGGGATGACAGTGAACAAAGAGTTCACATCCAAGGTTACAAAAAATATACTTTGAATCTCAATATCATCCCTAGTACTGGAGCATACATAAAGCTGTTCCAAAAATTGTTTACTGTCCCTCAGCACATTCTCTACAGAGTTACGCTTCTAAGCTGCTTTTCCACATATATAGACAAAGGCTCTGTGAGCCACCCCCTTCCAGATACAATAGGTCGGAGAGGGGGATTCAATGAATCTGTGGACTTTGGGCAGGCCATATATAACCGGTATGGTGGGATGTTGTACAGAAAAATATGTATACAAAGAGTAATCAATTTTGTCAGTCATTAATAAATCATATACATAAAAATTCAACCTATCCATAATGCCATTGGCCTGATATTTCTGTAACATGACAAACAGTATTGTCATAAAGCATCTCACGCATTTTACTAAAATAATCCATGGTATCAAAAATAAATATCCCACCACCTTTATCAGCAGGCCTGCTAACCAAATGCTCAGCCCTGGTCAATGCATCTAGTGCTTCACCTTCTTTAACTGTTAGATTATAAAAGCCAGTTCTTGATTTCTCATTAACTGATTTCCTCAGATCATCTTCACACATTTTTATAAATGCCTCCATTGCAGAAGAATTGTTAGGTACATAACAACTTGGTTTCTTAAAGTCATGTGCATTTAATGTGTACCCCCATTCACAAAAACAGTTTTAAGCATAATGCTTCTAGCAAACATATTTAATTCCAAGACCGTATCAACCAAGTTTAACTTACTAGCTGGAACAAATGATAGACCCTTATTTAATACAGAAACCTGTTCCTTAGTAAGTTCTACAGAAGTCAGATTGAAAACTAAGTCATTCACTTCCGATTAATGCACTCGGACCCTTGATGTAAGCCGAGGGGTTGGATTGTATCCTTCCCCTTCTCCTGCGGCTTCGAGATCTCCCCATCCATTTGACTTGCCTTATAGGAAAAGCTTTCTCCAAAGAAACAGCCGAATGGCAAGTACTGTCTGAGCCTTGTTTAGTTGTTGTGCACATACTACTACTGTTAACCACTGCTAGAACCTTATGTCCAACAACAGGCTCATTATTTAAAAGAGGCAAACTACTGTCTAAAACACAACCTGGTACAGGGGAATCAAACTCTTCATTAACGATGCTATTACTCTCAGTAGGCATATCTAGTGCACATACAGTCCTTGAATCATTATCAGCAGTAGAGCTCCTATCCATATCGGCATTTCTAACAACATCTGCATCATTTTCAGTACTTGCATCAGTAATAAGTCCATAATCGTTGTTCACATTCTGCCAGTTCTATCAGCTTACAAAGTAAACCTTGTCCTTTGGAGTTCAACACCACAGGAAAGTCATTGTTAAAATCCTGCAAATTCACTAATATGGCCGCTGAAGATGTTCTATCCAAATTACGACACGTGTTGTGATTCAGTTCAACAGGTACATTGCTAGAAGCAGCTTTACCAGAGAAACGCCACATGCTAGAACGTCCGTTACCTTCACTGGTAGAATTACTCTATGATAAGGCCGTTAAGGGTGTTTTTTACAAAATTATGGCTAGTGTTGTGATTTAGTTCAATGGTAGTGGATTTTGCAAAAAGGATGGACATGGCTGTGGTGGATACATATTTTAACAAGAGGGAGGAGCATAGGGTGACATACAAGAGTGGAGGGAGATGCACACAGGTGGATTATATCCTATGCAGGAGGGCCAGTTGGAAGGAGATAGGAGACTGTAAAGTGGTGATGGGGGAAAGTGTAGTTAGGCAGCATAGAATGGTGGTCTGTAGAATGACACTGGTGATCAAGAAGAGGAGGAGGAGTGTGAGGGCAGCACCAAGGATCAAATGGTGGAAAATGAAAATGGGTGATTGTGAGATGGAGTTCAGGGAAGAGTTAATATGTTCACTGGGTGGCAGTGAAGTGTTACCGAATAGTTGGGTAACTACAGCAGAGCTAGTAAGGGAGACTGCTAGAAAGGTGCTTGGTGTGACATCTGGACAGAGGAAGGAGGACATTGAGACCTGGTGGTGGAATGAGGAAGTACAGGAGAGTATACAGAGAAAGAGGTTGGCAAAGAAGAAGTGGGATTGTCAGACAGATGAAGAAAGTAGACAGGAGTATAAGTAGATGAGGTGCATGGTAAAGAGAGAGGTGGCAAAGGCTAAGGATAAGGTGTATAGAGTTGTATGAAAGGTTGGACACTAAGGAGGGAGAAAAGAACCTGTTCCGATTGGCTAGACAGGGGGACCGAGCTAGGAAAGATGTGCAGCGGGTAAGGGTGATAAAGGATAATGAGGAAAACATACTCACTAGAGAGAAGAATGTGTTGAACAGATGGAAAAAGCACTTTGAGGGGCTGATGAATGAAGAGAATGAGAGAGAGGGAAGGCTGGATGATGTGGGGATAGTGAATCAGGAAGTGCAATGGATTAGCAAGGCGGAAGTAGGGATAGCTATGAAGAGGATGAAGAATGGAAAGGCTGTTGGTCCAGATGACATACCTGTGGAAGCATGGAGGTGTTTAGGAGAAATGGCAGTGGAATTTTTAACCAGATTGTTTAATGAAATTTTGGAAAGTGAAAGGATGCCTGAGGAGTGGAGAAAAAGTGTTTTGGTACTGATTTTTAAGAATAAGGGTGATGTGCAGAGCTGTAGTAACTACAGAGGGATAAAACTGATCAGTCACAGCATGAAATTATGGGAAAGTTGTGGAAGCTAGGTTAAGAAGGGAGGTGATGATTAGTGATCAGCAGTATGGTTTCATGCCAGGAAAGAGCACTACAGATACGATGTTGATTGAGAAGTACAGAGAAGGTCAGAAGAAGGAGTTGCATTGTGTCTTTGTTGACTTAGAGAAAGCATATGACAGGGTGCCTAGAGAGGAGTTGTGGTATTGTATGAGGAAGTCGGGAGTTGCAGAGAAGTATGTAAGAGTGGTACAGGATATGTACAAGAGTAGTGTGACAGCGGTGAGATCTGCCGTGAGAGTGACAGATGCGTTTAAGGTGGAGGTGGGATTACATCAAGGATCAGCTCTGAGCCCTTTCTTATTTACACTGGTGATGGACAGGTTGACAGACAAGATCAGACAAGAGTCCCCGTGGACTATGATGTTTGCAGATGACATTGTGATATGTAGTGAGAGTAGGGAATAGGTTGAGGAGACCCTGGAGAGGTGGAGATATACTCTACAGAGGAGAGGAATGAAGGTCAGCCAGACTAAGATGGAATATATGTGTGAATGAAAGGGAGGATAGAGGAATGGTGAGGATGCAGAGAGTAGAGTTGGCGAAGGTAGATGAGTTTAAATACTTGGGATCAACAGTTCAGAGTAATGGCGAGTGTGGAAGAGAGGTGAAGAAGAGAATACAGGCAGGGTGGAGTGGGTGGAGAAGAGTGTCAGGAGTGATTTGCGACAGATGAGTACCAGTAAGAGTGAAAGGGAAGGTCTACAAAAGGGTAGTGAGACCAGCTATGTTATATGGGTTGGAGACAGTGGCATTGACAAAAGGCTGGAGTCAGAGCTGGATGTGGCAGAGTTAAAGATGTTAAGATTTGCACTGGGTGTGACGAGGGTAGACAGGATTAGGCATAAGTATATTAGAGGGTCAGCCCAGGTTGGACAGTTTGGAGACAAAGCCAGAGAGGTGAGATTGCATTGATTTGGACATGTGCTGAGGAGGGATGCTGGGTATATTGGGAAAAGGATGCTAAGGATGAAGCTGCCAGGTAAGAGGAAGGCCTAAGATAAGGTTTATGGATGTGGTTAGAGAGGACATGCAGATGGTTGGTGTGACAGAGCAAGATGCAGAGGACAGGAAGACATGGAAACAGGTGATCCGCTGTGGTGACCCCTAACCGAAAAGCCAAAAGAAGAAGAAGTTGTGATTTAGTTCAACAGTTCCATTGCTCACAGCAGCATTACCAAAAGAACACCGCATACTAGCACGTACATTGTCTCCATTGACAGGGCTGCTCACAGCAGTCTGTTGCTCTGCCTCCAAAGAACTGCCAGGCAACCCAATTGGTCGAGCAGTTCTGGGCCACGAGAAGACATTGCCGTCATGAAAAATTGGCAAAATCTCTATGAAGTTTCTTCACTTTTTCAAGTTTTCTTTCACACAGTGAGGCATTAAGCAGCTGGTCATCCATAAACTGAGTGTATATTTCACCTTTAAAGGCACCAGTAAGGTGTAACGTTAGATCATGGATTTCTTTCGCTAAGAATTCTTCTTCTAATCAAAAGAATCCTATACGACACCAAACGTACATGCACAACGATTCCTGGATTTTGTAAACACAAACTCCCCGGACCAGACAGTCAATACACCAACTAGGGGTGCAACCATACTGGATCTGGTCCTCACTAATATGGGAGACTGCTGCACACCCCCTACAGTAATGCCTTCCCTGGTAAGGTCAGACGACAAAATGGTCTCCTTTGAAGTACAAATCACACCTGGACCCCCCCAGCTAAATCTGGAATACTCAGGAACTATTCTAAGGCTAACCTCCTGCTATTAAGTGAGAACCTGGCAAAATTTCAAGCCCCCATAAGCCCTGAGAACACTTCTGCCTATGCAGAACTGTTCACAGAAACCCTGTAAAAGCATGTTAATAGCTGCATAGAGGCAGCTGTACCCACCAGGAAGAAATACAGAACTAACTCAAAAACAAGCTACCATGGTGGAATCACAAACTAAATCGGCTGTATAACTGGAGGAAGAAAATCATGGCAAAATTAGGAGGTGCAGCACCCAGCAAGATAAAAGCACTCATTAAACTAAAGAAACAACTCAGGGGACAAATAAAGTCTACCAAAGCCAAATGTGAGGCAAGTTTGCCCTCCCAGGTCAAGGACAATCACAAAGCATTCTTTAGCTATGTCCACAACCTCAAAGGCAATACACAATTTTGTAGAGCTCATTGTAAACTGAGCCAAAAGATATAGCAAACCTCCTGGCCAATAAATTCATCTCCAACTTTACTCCTCTCTCCCCTTCAACTTTCCCTCAGGAAATATCATCAAATACAACTCCCGATATTATCACTAGGGAACAAGTCCTTAATGCTCTCTATAAGACCAAGAACACTGCATCAATGGGCCAGACAATATCCCTGGATACTTTCTAAATAGCATGAAACATGACCTATCAGGGCCTCTGGAATTACTATTTAAATGTAGCCTCCAAACAGGCTTTGTGTCTCATGAATGGAAAAGCCAACAATCATCCCTCTGCACAAAGTTGGGCCATCTACAGACCCTGAAAACTACAGTCCCATAAGTCTCACTAGTTTTACATGTAAAGCCGTGGAAAGAATTATCGTGGAGATGTTCAATAGAGATATAGTAAATCTCCAGACACTGGACCCAACCCACTTTGGTTTCGTCAAGGGCAGATCATGCCTACTCAATCTGGTGGACTTCGAGAAGGTCACCAAAGCAATGGATGAGGGCAAAGTTGTTGACACTGCCTACCTTGACCTGGCCAAGGCATTTGACACAATACCCCACTCGGGTATTGTTGACAAACTCAAGAGGCTAGGTACAAACCCATATGTCACCCAGTGGATATCCAACAGCCTCACAAACAGGACCAAGGAAGTTAGAATGGGGAGTCCACCTGTACAAAGAAGCCAGTCACAAGTGGAGTCCCTCAGCGATCAGTCCTTGGACCACTACTTTTTGGCATTTACTTATCTGAATTCAAAACCAATATCAATGGTCTCCGACTGACTAAATTTGCAGATGATTGCAAATTAGGAGCCGTCATTGAATCTCACACTGACACAAATGTGCTCCAGGAGGGGCTGACACAAATGTGCTCCAGGAGGGGTTGACACAAATGTGCTCCAGGAGGGGCTGACACAAATGTGCTCCAGGAGGGGCTGACACAAATGTGCTCCAGGAGGGGCTGACACAAATGTGCTCCAGGAGGGGCTGACACAAATATGCTCCAGGAGGGGCTGACACAAATAAACAACTGGTGTCAGAGCCATGGACTAAAACTAAATGCCAAGAAATGCATAACAGTATCCTTTAGGAAGTCATCCATCCCCGTTAACCATCATATTGACAACACACCCCTTAGAGTTGACCCATTAGTCAGGGACTTAAGGACACACAGATAGTAATCTATCCTTTGATCATCATGTGTCTATAGTGGTAAGGAAATCATTCTATTTTGTACAACTTATAAACAAAGGTATGGCATCCAAGTCCAAGAAAGTCATTGTTTGGCATTCATCAGACCTATCATGGAGTACAATGCCCACTTTGGTATGTGCCTAACCAGGCATATCCAATAACTGGAATGTCCCCTGAGGATCCTCGCTACAAGAATACAGGGTGCAAGTAATATGTCCTATGCATACCACCTCTAGGCCCTACACCTACATTCTGTCTCCTACAGGCTTTTGAAGGGAGATCTATGCTTGACATACAGGGCATTGTCAGACCCTACCCTGATGGACCTCATGCATATCCATAAAACAAACAGCATCAGAATTACCCGTTCTAAAAACAAACCTTGTCTGTGATATAAATAGGACCTGCTGGATTGATATGTATCCCAAAGACTACCCAGTCTATGGAACAGGATTCTCAACCATGTGAAGCAGAGTTCCTCCTTAACCCAATTCAAATGCAACTTGGACAATTGGATGGGAAACCAGAAAGTCATCCCTGGTTTGGCACCTATGTCTGTAATGGACAGAGGTAACCTGTAAATGGTTCATCTCCCAGGCACATGCTTACACTTATCAAGGTCATCAGAACTTGTCAGATTTGGGATGCATGGCTAGGCTTAAAAAGACTCTGGTGGTCGTTAGTCTAGTAAACAGCTATGAACCTGTAACTGCCACCCCATCATCTTCTCTCAAAATTTCCTTTTGCAGACTTACCCTTAGATCTACAACAGTTTTACACTACATATACTAATAAATACACTAATCATGTTCTCTGTTCTAGGTGAAACATAACAAATGTATGCACTAATCAAAAAGCACAGATCACCTTCTTCCTTTTTGTATTTATTTCCCCTTACCTTCTAGTATGTCGTCAAAAACTACACTTTGTACAACAACGCCTACATTCTACCTTACAATCCCACAAGAAACAAAACTTGTCCCCAATTATATTACAGCCAAGACCCTCTCAGCTATGTTACGGCTTCTTCTCGACCTATAATGCAATATCAGACCTGCATAAAACTAACCATCACTTCATTGGGACTGTCTACCAACTAAACAGTCTCACACCTTCGGTTCTTCAAACTCGTCAGATAGTATTAGTAATACATCACATTCTGCGGCTAAAGTAACCTATGTTAGAAATAAATTTTAGTATAGGATTATTTAAGAAAAAAACTAAAATAAAATGCATGAATATTACAACGTAAATAGCCTAACATTTTCATTCCACATTGGGTATATTACATAAGCACGCCAAACGCAGCAGTCGCTCAACTGTACCGCTTCATTGGCTCCTTGAATGGTTCAATACAGTAAAAGAATTAGCAAATAATTACCTCAGTGCAGATCACTCCCTCACACTGGGCAAGCAGTTTCAAACTCGTTTGTCCAACTGTTCTTATTTTAAAATTAAACTGTCTTCTGACTTCATCACAAGGTTAACCAAACTTTTACTCACAGCGATATCACAGTTGTCACATCAACGCGCCTAAATTACAACGGAGATGCGATTGAAGGATCGTAAAAACAAAATCTGACTGCAACCTCCAATCGCATCTCCAATGTATTAAGTAGGCGCACTAGTGACGGGATTCTTTGGGAAGAAAATATGCGCGTCCTGATTAAAAAAAAAAAAAAAAAGCAAGTTTAAAAAGGGGCCGGCCCGTGCCCCTGCGCCCATGCCTAAATCCGCCACTGACTTTGTCATAGCATATCATGTACAGGCAAAGGACATAATTCAAAATGCCCACTAAAAGAATATCTTTATAGTATTTATTAAAACAAAAATTGATCTGAAGTTGATTTGAAAACATTTAAGTTTGCCATTTGCCAAATAATCTAGGATAACATATTCAACTGTCATTAATGTCTAGGAAAACCATCTATAGAATGTTCTCCTTAACCTGTATTCAATTACATGTGATGCCACAGGATCAGACCAGACAATATTTATTTGGAAAAGCCTTATGCACTAAAAGCAAGTCACCTATGAGCCTTCGATAAGATAAAGAGATGAGTCCTAGATTTTGTAACATTTGCTTGTAACTTATACAAATCAAACCACAAATTCATTTAGTGAATTTGCTTTGAATTTTGCTATTGTGTTAATCAGCTGCTTTAAATGTGGGTATCATTCAGATTCTCCATATTAATTCTTTGAACTAATAAAGCTAGAAAACAAAGCTTTAGGATTCTTTGATATTACATAGCTACAAATGTTGCCAACTATCTTTATAGATGCTAAGCATATATCATTGATTTGATGTTTACAATTTAAAGCTTTATCTGCCATTATGCCCAGGTTCTGAAATACTGAGACCTTCTTGAGAATCTTATTGTCTGTGTAGTAAACTGCATTGGTCCTGACACTTCCAAATGTCATAATTTTTGTTGTGTTTATTTTAATTACCACGTTGTTTGAATGGATCAAGAAATGTTCTCTGTTTAGAGGCCATCATAAATAACATCTTGGAAGATACTAATGATTTTTCATGTTTTATGTCATCAACATAAATGGCATAAAAACAAGAATTGTAAAACCATATTCATTAGATACAGGTAAAAAGATAGAGGCCCAGTATGAACCCCCATGGAATATCCTGATAAACAATATGATATGGACCTGCCCACTCATCACAAAACCTAAAAGGTTCTGTTAAATAGACTTATTCTTACAAACTTATTAAGTAAGTTAGGATAGCTAGCCTTGTCAAAGCTCTGGAAGATTCCAAATAAACAGTGGTGATATGGAAGCCCATGTTCAGGGGAGGCTATTACATTGTAATATAAGGACATGTTATGTGACATGGATGTTCAAATGCTTGTGAATGTATGTTGGTGTAATAATAATAAATGTATCTCCTCTTTTTCATAGAGCAACCTGGTTGTGTACAATCATGTCCATGAGGTCTATAGTTATTAACTTGTGTTTACCATCATTCTTGAATTGGTCATTATTCATAACCTCCAAAATTTCACAACTGGGTATCCATAAAACTCCCACTATGCTGTTACTACCATTATATTTTGCTCAAAGCCCAATGTTTACATTTCCGTCTTTTACTCCATAAACTATCCGTATTGCATTCTTGTAGTATTTACCCAAATCCTACCCCAAGCATAGGAGGTGATCTCATTCGCTCATCCGCTAATCCGTACTGGAGCTGCCATCACTTGCTCAAGGTTCAACACATTAGCTTCAGAAGTATCTGTAACAAAGTTTCTTAACTCCACAATTGGCTGTCCCACTGCAGCTCAGATAACCTCACTAGGTCTGCAGTGGCTAAAGCCACACATAATAGATTCTAAAATGTTCCACAGGGTTGTACTATTTTCTGGGCTGATAAAGCCCATAACAACATAGGAGGTGTTGTACTTACCATCACAGACACAGTCACGTGTTCATCCATGCCTACCCAGCTCCTTTCTTCCACCTCAAAAAATGTCATTCTGTGGACTTCCACGATGGCTGCACATTGATAAACAGCTTAACTTCAGTTCTCCCAATGTGGAAATAGAAATGGAGAAGTAACAGCAAGTAATATTTTCAGCTTAAGTAAAATTCAGTTACTGGCTGTTAAGTACACTGCCTGGATGCCAGCAAAGAAGAAACTAACAGCCTGAATCAAAATATACTAGAAAAGGTGAAGAGAAAACACTGACTGGGAAGAATCCTGCAGCTGTTCAGCAAAATGTTTGCACTCCAACTTTGGTGCAAGATGTGGCTTACAACAATCTAGATAAAAAATAACTCATATCTGCTCAGAACTGTTTAAAATAACTGGAACATTGAAGGGGTATATCAACTTAAATAACAAAAGACTGAGAAAATGGAAAAAGCTTTAAACAGATATTCAGGTAAGCTGATAAAATGCAAAAAATCAGAGGTTGAAATGAAGAATAGGCTGGCTGAGTATGAAACTGCTCAAGAAGAGGTGTTTCAAAAATAGTAAAATTAGGGGACAGAGCACATAGGGAAAATGTGTGACTTTCTGCAGTACCAGTGAAACTAGAAGGAACAGACTGTATTAATTTTATGAAGGCACAAATAAGCAACTGTTAATTGAAAGGACATATTGTGCGTGCTCCAAATCTAGCCATGGGAAAGAAGCCAAGATCTTTACTAGTAAAGATGCAAACCTACCAGTAGAAAGAGTTGATCCTGTCAAAACTATGGCAAAAGGGCAAAGTATGAAAAATTGGAAACAGTAGAGCTTATAAAATGATTATTCACTGTACACCAGGCAGAAGACAAACAAATTTATTCCAATAATCAGGAAGTGAGGCAGGTGTGTGGTTCAAGCTATTATATCCAGCTGTCTTTAGAATATTTTTTTTTTCTGGAGGACCAAAGTCATTTTTTGATGCAGAACAGCCTAAGGAGGCAATGCAAAAGTTTGCCCAACAAAAAGTGAAACTCCATTCTTCTGATAATAAAGCTAACTGAGAAACTTTGCCATTGAAACCTTTTCCACTGTTGTAAAGGAAAATGCTTGAGAGACACAGAAAAGCACAGGATATCACCAGAAAAACTGAGAGTATCTTGGAAATTAACCATAATTTGGTGCTGGGAGATGGAAGTGGACAAGAAGAAGACCTGCAACACAGAAATTAGTGAATAAATGTAAGACTGAAAATCATCAATTGCATTTGTGAAATGTGGCTATATAAGAATAAGTATAAAGAGTGGACTTTAGCTGACTTTGTTAAACTTGTGGAGAACTGAAAAGCATTTGCCTCACTTCAAATCATTAATGTTTATAAGGACTCTGAGGGGAGGAAAAGGAGAATAAAAGGGCAATAGTAAGTAAAACAATTCTGTTCTTAACAGTATTTTGTATGAAACTTTTCACAATATAAATTGCCTATTTGTTGTATTTTAGTTGTTCTTGTATGTGATCAAGTTACTAAAGTAAACAGATGCCTTTTTTCTCTTCATTCTCTTCTCATTCTTTCTAGTTTTTGGTATTTAGAAATGTAGACATTGCAGTGCAAAAAGAAAATAAAAGCTAGACAAAAGCATATTAAAGTTAATAGGCTGTAAACTTGGGATGTTGAAGTGGGGGATGGAGTGTAAAAGTACACAGATCATAATATATATGTAAAGGTGATATGTTTTATCTTACTTTTGCATAGGTAAATGTCTGGATTAAGACTCTTGGCTTAATCTAATAACAAATTTTAAGTGGAAATAAGTAAATATGAGAACACTGAATATAATGAAAAGTTTTTCTTTAGCAATAAATGTTTCAGCTTGTCTTAAAAGCTGCAGCAAAGGACTACTTTTTTCTCTTATGTTTCCATGGAGGCAAGCTGGTAAGAGGGGAGTAAAAGCCAGAGTACTAGTTTCTTCAAGGCTAAAATCTAATTATTTCTGAAAGCATGCAAGTTTTTTTTCCACATGAGGGGGGGGGGTAAAGACAAAAGAACAGTCACCAATTAGTGTAAGCAGAAGCACAGGCAATAACATGCATGTTGGCATTGATAACTTTAATTTCACGTTAGTTAGGACCTGTGTTAGTAGTCATCTATTTGGCATAACTGTTCCTATTAGGAGGGTTAAGCTTCATTATTTGAAGATGTACATAGTTATGTGTGTTTGTATTAAGTTAATAATAGGTTCTGGGGGTGTGTTTGTAGTTTTTTTAGGGCTTTTATTAAAAGAAAAAGTCTTGTAAAATATAACATAGTTACCAATGTTGATGATAAGAAAAAATTACATGAAAGATTAATCTGCCAAATATAAATGGGTGCACGTATCAGAAATGCTGGAAATATACATTAAAAAAGCTGCCATATATAATAGTGGAAATAATGACTTCTTACCATAACTGCAGCACTTTCTGTATTATCTAGGTATGTGAATGGTCTCACAAATATAGACAAAAGGAAAGAATACTTAATTATATTAAGAAATGCAAAGTGTAAATAGTAATGCTACAGGAGACTCGTTTGGAAAAAATGAGCATGTGAATTTTATAAAAAAAGGATTTCAGGGTGGATATTAAGAATATCTGGGGCAAATGGAAAGAGAAGTACTTATATTAATTGCTACAGAAGCTCCATTAGCTATAGAAGAGGAAAACAGATAATAACGGTAGATATGTGATAGTAAGGAGTTACTGGCACTGGATGAGGATTATTCTAACCACTGCAAAATATACTAAGAAACGACAACCACAGACAGGAGATAAAACAGAAAAATACTTTTAATACCTCTAGTGCCTCAGCAAAATTGCCTTTAAGGAGTACAAAACAGATTACAAACCAACAAGCTTTATATATTAAGATATCAAACAATAAAATAATCAATCAAACAATTAATTAGTGAACAAGATATTTCCAATTACATTCCTTATTCAAACCTTTTGGTACTAAGGTCCTATATTTCAAAATATATACAGTTTCTTTATACAAAAGTCTATGCTTGAGAGGGACCAAATCACCTATAGGAAGCATAATTTGTTCTAAAATGCATTCCTTTATTAAAGCAACATCACTATTATGAAAAAGTTTAACATGTACAGCCAAATGCCTTTCACAACATACATTCCTAATGCCTCCAATATGTTCTTGTAACCTAACCTTAAAGGGATGCTGAGTTTCCTCTATATAAAATAAATCACAAGGACATTTTAAGGCATGAACAACTCCTTCAGCATAACAGAAAATCTTCTGAATGGTAATAAAACTAATACCGTTAATTTTGGGAAATTTGTTAACTATTTGCTTACACACCAAACAATTTCCACACTGAAAGTTTCCCTTTAAAGCAGGGGTTTGACTCATTATTTGACTAGTTGTCAAAATAAATTTACTTTGTACTACCATATCAGCCACACTGTGTCCCTTCTTAAAGGAAACAGAAGAATGTATACTGACAAGTTGGGATAATTCCCTATCTTGTAAAAGCATTGGCCAAATATATCTCAGTAATTTAATAACTTGTTCACTGAGAACATTATAAACTGTGACAAAATAAAACACCCTTCTATCTTTATACTGACCATTCACACTTAAAAACTGAGTTATATTTAAAAAAAGGAAAATTATTTACATCACACCTGTTTGTTCTATTAACTGAAAAATTTCCAACAATATTACGTAGACCATTCCATTTTAATATACCTTTTTGAAGGCCTTCCTTCACATCTTTACCACTATAACCTCTGCTCAAAAACATATTAGCCATATATTGTACTCCCCTATCAAAATCCTCATTCAAATTACAAAGTTTATGAAGGTGTAAAAACTCTTCATAAGGTAAAGAGGAGGTGAGATGGGGGATGGCAACTCTTGCCATGTAAAAACATATTCCCTCCATCCATTTTTCTTTGAATAGAAGTAATAATTTTACCAACATCTACCCCAGTTAGAATAAGGTCAAAAAAGTTACTTGTTTATCTAATTGAAGACCATCAAACCAGTTACAAACACATGAACCAAATTATTTCCCCTTTACAAATAAAAATTCAATCATCAATATAATGATAATAAGCCACAACATGATCTTTAAAAAAATAGTCTGATATATGAATTCTAATTCAAACATAAATTTTGTTGCTGTTAAATTTGCATACATGGGGGTAAATGGTGCCCCATGGCTGTCCCTTGAATTTGATTAAATATTTATTCATTAAAGGTAAAGAAATTATTCTCAAGACAAAATTTAACAATTTCTATAATATAATGTGAAAGCGGGCTGTCACCTAAGAAATAATATAAAGATTGAATTCCATGTATATGTTGAATATTAGTGTACAAACTCTTAATGTCTTAAGTTAACCAATACATGTTCTCATTCCATTCAATAGTTGAAATTTTGTCTAAAAAATCTTGTGTGTCCTGAATATAAGAAGAAGTCTTTTTGACAAAAGCAAAAAGATATTTATGTAAAAACAGCCCAATATTATGAAGAAAATATTTATGGACAGAAACAATAGGACAGCCAACTAAATTGTGCAAACCGTTATGGATCTTTGGTAAACAATAGAATGTTTCTAAGCCAGAGCCATGTATGGCAAACTTTTTTCAACATCAGTCCTATCAAAATACCGTAATCTTAAACCTTTATTTAATAAAAGTTGATATTGCTCAAGTGCATTATTATAACAAGTAATATTACATCTCTCATATACATTGTATCACTCAGATGATCATAACACATTCTAACATACTGTTTATAATTTAAAATAACAATTTTGTTCCCTTTATCAGAAGGTTTTATAACCAATTCATGATTATTATATATTTCCTTAAGAGATAACCATTGTTCTTTTGTTAGATTGTATTTAATATCTTGTTTAGATCTAATAAAATTAACATATAATTGTTAAACTGAATAGTCAAAAGCCACTGAGAATTGTTGTACACATTTGTTTGTAAAAAAGGGGGAATATATGTACTTTCATAATTAATGTCTGAAGTGTCTAAATGACAATATGCATTAAATAATTCATCACTCCACTCAGCCTCATTAGACACAGAAGAAAAATAACTGTCATTAGAACTCATCTCTCCATTTTCAGCACCCTCCATATGTGGTTATCACAAAAAAATGTAACAAATATAATTTCCATACTAGACAGAAGATTTCACACTTCATTTCATACAAGCGGAGCAGTACTGTTGGCACATACTTAAGACCTAAATTCAATACTGAAAACAATGTATCAAATAAAACACAACTCAAAAGGTTCAGAACTAAAGAAACAACATTATTATCAGAAACACTATCATAATATACATAATTATTGCCATCTAACTCTTTTAACATATTGTTTAGATTGTCCCTCAAAATTAGATGTCTGTCCTTATCTGTTTCTACCTCTTTTTTATTCATTAGCTATAGAAGAGAAAACAAATAATAATGGCAGATTTGTGATAGTAAGTGGTTACTGGCAAGGGATGAGGATTATGCTGTCATGTAGTTACATTCCACCTAAAACTGCTATTATGAAGCTTAAAAAAATTGTGAGAAATAATCAGCTTTCAGCAGGGAATATTACTTATAGGTGGGGACTATTATTTGATTTGCAACATTAAGGGGAGGGCTAGAAGGAAAAATGTAACAAAAGAGGGTAGATTTCTGAAGAAATTGATGAAAATATTTGGTATGAAAGATGTGAATTCACTAGTAGGAGCTCAGAGAGAATTTATGTGTTATTCCCCAAGAGACAGCAACTGTGCTACACTGGAAAGAAATTATATTTCACATGAACATGTACATTTAATTGAGAACTTTGACACACATCCAATAAATATTTCAGATTGTGTGCCCATAATTACTAAGCTAAAAATGCAGGGTAATGAAATAAAGATGAGATAGTGGCACATCCCTACCTACCTGTTAAAATTAGAGATTTAAGGAATGAGTAATGGAAATCATGTAGGAGTTATTACAATAAAAAGAAAGTACTCCAGAAGTTATAGCTAGTGAGTAGGATCAAATGAAAGCTGAGTTTAAAAATAGGGTAGACATAAAAAAAGAAAGATAGATCTGGTTGATAAGTAATAAGAATTATTTAGAGGGTCTGGCGAAGGTTAAAGTATTACAAAAAGGGGGAATCTCACAGAACAAGACGAGGCACACTTTAATAAGTGCTAAACAGAAAACAAGAAAATACATGGATAGTATGCATGAGTTTAGAAAGATCACTGTTAAGCAACTGTTTTTCATAATAATTTCAGAGCACAAAAACTTTTGGCACACAATGAGTTAGGCAACAAACAGTAGAAAAGAGCTTCTAACAAGAAAAATAACTATAGATCCTGTACAGGTATTATAAATGTTTTGGGAATTTTATGAAAATGTGTATAAAGCAGAGGCATGGGGAAATTAAGAAAAAAACATAAATGGAGATATTTATGGAGGACTTAAATATGCCAAGGTTAGAGGCAGATGAGGCCTATCAATTAACAGTTAAGACAGGAGGAAATAAGATAAAATAATGGTGTATAACCAATCTTCAGGAAAGTCTCCAAAAATAGATTGCATTCTAGTGGAAGTTTGGAAGCTAGAAGGGAAGAAAGTGATAAAGATCTGGAAGGTTTTATTTAACAGTATTTTAAAAGGAGAGGAGGCATCAACATCCAGGAAAAAAACTGTGGTGGCTGTAATACTTAAAGACAGTAAAGGCCCATCTGATCCAGCTTCATATTGGCTTGTTTCAGTTTTAAACCTTGGTTATAAAGTGTTTATGTATATAATGTTTGGCAAAGATGATGCCAAAATTGATAGATAAGGACCAATGTGGTTTTGTGTGTGTGTGTGTGTGTGTGTGGGGGGCAAATATTTAACATCATTATTAGAACAATGATGATCCAGAGGGAAGCAGTATTTAAGAAAATATCTCTGTTATTGGTGGGTCTTGATGCAGAAAAATCATTTGACAGAGTGAGCTGGGATTTTATGAGTAGGGAATGGAAACATTTGCAGTTAAAGTAACCAAAGGAAAGGATGGCACTGTGCACTCAAAACATTTGCAACCAAAAGAAAGTCTAAATGAACACATGCACAGAAATCTTCAGCAAGAAGTAAATAAAAAACTAATACTAACTACTGGCATCCACTAAAAACCTTCACACAAAGGTTTAGATTTTAACAATATGACTTTTAATTTTTGCTTTCATATACTCAACCTGTAGAATTCATCAGAAGCAACATCAGCTTCAAACAATCTGTCAGTTGTTAAAGGTTTAAGAGAAGGAAGAAAATGAGCAATTCATGTACTGTTGCTTTGATTATATGATGTACAATGTTTGTAAACTTGGTTATTAATATGGTTTGATTACTTTTATATAAATCTAAGTCTGCCTAAGTCACAAATGATAATTCAATAAAGGTGTTTTAAAAATAACTACATTTAATTCTAATCTGTCTTAAAATAAGTCATGCGATGCAAACTGTAATAGGATATCACTCTCCCCTCAAAGCAAATCAAAAGATGCCACATAACAAACCCTCACCTGGCTCCTAAGTAGTTGCTATAATGAACTCATATTATTAAGTGACTTCAGCCTTGACTGACAACAGGCTTATGATACTCGCACACTTCTTCAAATTCATCTCTGCAGCTTAACTTGGGTGATAAAACTCACTACTTCAGCTAACAAGGTATCAGGTAGAAAAGGTATCTTGCACTGGCTGTTAATATCCAGCCATGACAATTTCTCCTTTGCAGGCATAATGCTAGACTCAATATGTGACCATGCCCTAATTTTCATATATTAAAAACATCTCAAATCCCCTTAACCCATCACTGCATACAATGCTGTAAATGTTCAGTTTTAACCCAAGTAAATTCATTGTTAGTCTTACATCAGTTAACTGCTGACACCTATTTTCAGTCATCCTTGAGTTAACTGTAGTATTTTTAAATTCATTTTCTATAATATCTTAAACTACATTACTCCTATCAGAAAAAATAAATAAATACACAAAAAGTCTCTATCCCTGATCATGTCTTCTATAAAAATATGAGGCCGTTCATATACACAACTTAAGGGGTCTAACATAAGCAGAGATTCAAAACATGGTAAACTCTCTTACCATAAAGAGCAAACTATATATATATATATATATATATATATATATATATATATATATATATATATATATATATATATATATATATATATATATATATATATATATATATATATATATATATGTATATATATATATATATATATATATATATATATATATATATAGGGTTCCTATCAGATAGTCGAACTTCTACAAGTTCAAACCTCATATGGTCGAAACCATTTGCAGAAGTTCGAGCGTTTCAACGGAAATCCCCGTAAGGGGAGGTTTCCATTTTGTTCAATGTGGTGCGATCTCGGAGTTGGTATATTTAAGTAGCGGGAGTGGGGGGTGGAGGGGGGATTTCTCACTTAAATATACAATCAACCATAAAAATGACCTATTGTTCTCTAAAGTGCTAACTTCAGTCATTTGTATGCTCAGACAGCATTTTCTTCTGACACCCCCCCCCCGTCTGCCCCCCCCCACCAAGTCCTCTGCTATACTACCTTTCCAAAACAGATGGCGTTCAACTGAATTAGGTCAATATGAGCCTATAGTAATTTTTTCACAGTTCTGTAACATTCTCAAAAGTACGTCAATCACCAGCATTTACAAGACGTTAAGTGAAAACAGTTTACTTTCTTCACACAAAACATGGTTTATGATCAGACCACAACACTGAAAACACCTTACTAACTTTAACAAACCAGATCAGACAATAACTTAATAAAAATCTCTGCCCTTCTGCACCTGAGTATCTTTCTTGACCTGTCAAAAGTCACAACCTTCTTAATTCACAGCTATCTAGACTATTCCTGGATACAGCCACCATTATCTGGTTTACTAGCTGGTCTGCCAAAGTTTTCCTTTCCCCAGTCCATGCAACTAAGTTTCCCCAGGACTGAGTTCTTGGATGTCTCTTATTTACAGTATATATTAAAAACATTCTTAAGACCAGACCTCCACCAAACCTCATCCAATAGGCAAACAGTACCATATTGTATAATATCTTGCAATCTACAATCTAGCTCACAAATCAGGCTATCACTCTAGAAAATGTTCAACTCTTTTCAAAACTGGTGAGAAGACAGTGGACTGCAATTAAACTAAAAACATCATGCCCCTCTATCCTGACCAAATTTCCCACTCATTTTCTTAGGTCCTGCAGGAAATTCTTTACTAAATTTTTGCACGTTATCAACTGGCATTGGGACTGCCATGTCTTGATAACTACATCTAAATTCTGTAATAGTTTTCCAATGACCTTTACAAATAACACAGACAACACATCTTGAAAGGTTACTCTAAGGAAACATATCAAACTAAGCTCACAGTAAATAGTTTTATTTGTTCTTGTGGTCCTTGTTTTTAATCATTTGACATATTTTGTAATAATTATTACAGGAGATGCACTTGTTTTGTTTGCTTCTGATGAAATCTTAAGTGAAGGAGGAAAAAAGTACTAAAAGTTATAGTGAATATCATCTAAGAACATGGAATTGCTCGGGAGTTGGCTCTCATGCCTGGATATCTCTGTACCATGTTTGTCATTAGACATTATATAAGGTTAACATACTTTTCATTCAATGTTCATTCATTGCTCTTTTTGATCCATGGGGTCAGCTGATGAGGAGAAGTCATCCCATACATACCTTGCCGCATCATTAAATTAACATTTGCAAGGGTTATGCCACTAAACTGAGCCTCCTATAAATAGTCACCCTGTCAGCCTTTGACTCCATTGATAATTTATTCTGTGCAAGGATCATGTGACTGTAGTGCTGCACATGCTGGAGTCAGCAACTATGTGAGAAGATCACTTGATCCATTTTAGTCCTCAAAACATGAGGTATCTGAAGACCCACTCAAGTGCATGTATTCCTGTTGCCTGAATTTTTTAAAAGATACCAGTCTAATTTGCTGAACATGTGCTTTAGCAGGAATATTTATAGTCATTAGTTGTCTTGGAACTGTCCTTGGTCTAACACCACTCAAAATAGAGTGGTCATGTCTGAAGGTCAAGGAAGTTCTGTTGTTGAACTCAGCCTGTCTAAACTGAATTCAGGACTGAAACTGTTGTTGAACTCAGCATGTCTGGAGTAAATGGAGAACTGAATGTAGCAGATGAAATCACTTCAGGTAACTTCACTAAGTGTCTTGCCGAATCCTGATTATCTTCTTGTACTTCCTGGCATTAAGACTGTAGGTTTGTGGAGTTCTCTCCAGGCTTAAATCCCTGTAATGTCTGCCTATTCTCCCCTTAGCCCCCTCTTCCCATCCCCCCATCCTGATCCTTTCTTTATCTGTGCTCCTGTTTCCTCTTCCCTCCTATTTACATCACTTCTGGACAGCGTTATATGGTTCATTGAATCTCCTTTTCTTGTCCTTTCACTCTCATAGATCCTCCTTATACTTCAGCCTCTTATTTTCCCACCTACAGTT
Source organism: Protopterus annectens (assembly GCF_019279795.1). Lineage (NCBI taxonomy): Eukaryota > Metazoa > Chordata > Ceratodontiformes > Protopteridae > Protopterus > Protopterus annectens. Next base: position 808,231,744 of record NC_056725.1, on the reverse strand, counting down.
TTGCTGCATAAAATTCTCACTGTAGCTCTGATACCACCACTCTCAGTCCTGTTTCTTACCCCCAAATTACCTTTATCTGTATGTATTTTTTAATATCGCTTCACACAGATCTTTGATCAGTTTTGGCAACCTGCTTCCCCCAAACCCTTCAATAATTCCAATTATTCTACTACAGCTCTCTGCCCCCCTCCTCCTCTATAAAACATTGCACCATATTTATGACCATTCCTACCATGACACATGTTGCATTCCAAACCCTCGCACCTCCCACCTAGCTTTTAGCCTATTCTTTTCTCTTCTATCCCTCATCCCCTTCACATGCACCTGTTGCACACTTTCTGAATTGCCCCCAGCTATTTGTCACACAGTAAAGTAGCAACATGCCTTGACAAATGTATACCTAACAGTAATATCATCACCCTTATTAGTTTAGTCTTGTACCATAATGTGCCTATTACTTATTACCACCCTTCTATCCTTGGAGGTCCTAACTGTTCTTGTCATCTTTTCCCTATCCTAATCATTAACAATTTCTGCCGATAGTAAAGTAAGTATAGTCCCTTGCAGATCTATCAAACTGCTCCGTCACCTGTAGCAACATCCTATCCAGCTCTTCCAATAACAGCAAGCAATCATCTGCAAATGAGTTAATGCTACACTTGCTTCACCATTGCTCCATTAACTCTTTTTTAAAAGTCTAACACAATGTAATTTCTAAGAATAAAGCCAGGAGCACCATTGCCGCAACCTTCCTTTTAGCTTTACCTCTACAGACATTTCTGCATTTATTCTAATTGTTACATTCAGGTTTTTGTACAGGGTTTGAACTCACATCATTAATCTATCCTTAAGCTGCCACTTGATGCAGAGTACTAAATATAACACTCTGATTTAACAAACCAAATGCCTTGTAGACATCAATTAATACCACACCCATGCCATTTCACAAGCCTCACATGAGTCATCCCCCACTACATTTAGCACAATTTCTAATCTGGTTACTGTGACCATATCTAACAACTTTGCATCAGTACTGCAAAGAGAAATAGGACTCTGGTTTGTTGGATCCCCTGTTTCCTTAAATAATACTAGCATTCTGCCTCTTCCATTGAACTAGGCCCCCCTCATTTATACAGTACAGCACTGAATAGCTCAGCTAACTCTTTCCCCACCACTAAACCAACTCATTCAAAGTAATCATTCAAAAATTCCACCAATACACCTTGCCCCCTTCATATGTGCTACAGCCACCACTACTTCACCTTCCATATTTATTTAGGTATTGTTTCCATCTTTCCTAAATATAATACTGATCTCCTTCATTCTTTAAAGATATTTCTTAATTTATTTTATTAACTCTTTGTTGACCAGGTTCATCCTACTAGGCAAGTGTCCACTTTTAAGGGGAGACCTGAGGTGGTATTCATACTGACTAGGGAAATTTGAAGTGAAAGCTGAGGAACTTCCCCTACTCATTTATCATGTTCTTTTGCATCACATCCACTAGGTGGTGCCAGAGGGCTGCTCAGACATGGTTATGAGGCCTCCAGGATAGAGGATGCCATGAGAGATGGAACAGTTTATGTTTTAGAAGAATGAGATGGAGAGATCACTGAAATTATTATAAGTGAGGAAATTATTGTAATAGAGTTAGAAGGAGGTAGATTACCAACACAGGAATTACTTGAATTTGATGGAGAAAAGTGAACCAGAAAATGGAGCAGAAGCAAGCTGGAGCGGGGTAGCTGATCATGTTACAGATGTGGAAGTAGAACAAAATGACATTTTCAATAGAAAAAGCAGTGGATTTTGGTAATAAAGGAGCAGAAAACATGAGTGTGTGTTTGGCTGGTGTAGTAACTAGTTTTTAAGGCACACATTTTCAACAAGGTATGAAAAAATCTTATGTTGATGGTATAAAACTGGGAGGACAAGCAGATGTAATAGAAAGAAACATACAACAACAGACTAGCAAGTGAGCAACTCAGAACTAAAATGTCTGTAGTAAGAATTAAAATAAGGAATGACTGTTTAAATAGATATGATGTTTTGGAGAATATAATTTTGCCTTTTAGATTTTGTATAAAAGACATAGGAGCATTAATACATTTGGGGAATGAGAACTCTTGTGAAGTAACTTTTGAAACATTTAGGTTATTAGAAAAATTCACATCTGATGTAGGAAAGAAACAAAAGACTGTCCCATGAAAGGATTTTTTTTTTATTTTTGATTACAACGTAAGAAGAAAATGCACATGCTGTTCAGAACTGCTGACACTGACATTGTTGAGATGAAATAATGTTTATCTATTTGTAAAGAAGTGCATGATATTGAAAAGGTTTTTGATGAAAGAAACATGGTCTTGGAGTGGGAATGGGACTGAATGAAGGATGTAGCATGTTCAAAATGTAATACATTTTAATGGAAAGGAAGACATTTTGTGTGGATGAAAGGCATTTAGTACAGGACTGTGAAAAAAGAAGATACAAACAATGTGGATAGAAGGGTCATATGGCTGCAAATTGTGAGCAAAAGTGTAGTGTAGCATAACTAGTGGAGCAGACTGCTCTTTAATACATACTGGCTTTTAAAAGACAGTATTCATTTACAGTCAAACCTGACTGCGGTAACACTTCCTCTGCAGTCTAAATTTTAGCAACTGCTTGTTACATTTCAGCAAGCACTTTGCTACAGTTTAAAACCTTTCATTTTTTCTTAAAACAAAAACCTAACAACTGTAGTACTCCAATAAGAATATAAACTGTAGCTACAATTTAAAGTTTAAAAAAAATATATATTTTTTAAGTAAAACCTGACTGCTATAGTGCTCCATGTAGGTATAAACTTTAGCAACTGATTTTTACATTTGTAGCAAGCAGTTTGCTACAGTTTAAAAGTAAAAAAGGAGGGCTGGGGCAGGACAGGGAGACAGGACCTGATTGGCTCCTGCATTTCAGCAGTCCAGGTACCTGATAATGGATCCTTTTTCTTTTTTTTTTTTTGCTCTTCACTTGAAGAGCTCAGGGGTAGGCTGCTAGTTTGCAAGACTAGCACAGGGTACTGGCTGAGCCAGCTACACTTCTGATGCACAAGGGCATATTTGGTTTGCTTGTTCTATGTTACAGGATGAAGGAAATGGCTAAAGAAAATACTGAATATCATAGCGAAGAAGGTGAGACAGACACTCTTGTGAAAAATATAACAGAAGAGCAAATAATAAATCCAGAAGAAATGGAGATAAATATTAGTAAAAATGTTACTATTCAGGAAGAGAATAAGTATGAACTATTGGGAAATGAAGGAGAGGAGAGGACCTTGATACGTGAGAAGAGAGGTCTATATTATATTCTTGAAAGCTGCAATGTCGAATCTGACATCTCCATAAGGGGAGATTTCCATTTACTTCAATGTAGTGCAGTCTCGGAGTTGGTATATTTAAGTAGCGGGGGGTGTGGGGGGCACCTACACCCTTTAGATTTTCTTTTTTTTTAATTTATTTTTCTGAACATTCGAAATTTTAATGGTTCGATCATTAAAGGTTGGCCTTTAGTGATTCGAACTATTAAACTTTCGATGTTCTAATATAGACCCGAGAAGAGCAAGATAAAATGAAAAGTCAGTAGTAGGAAGGGTGCGAAGAAGGAAAAGACAATAAAAGCTTGAAAAAAGAAACAAAGAAATGAAAGAGATTATTTAAAGATACTAGGCAATAATGTGAATGGTATTAGAAATTATATCAGGGTACTAATGGTTACTGAATGATTTGAGAAGGTGAAAGCAGAAATCCTGTGCTTTTCAGGTAGATGTGTTAAAAAGAGAAAATGTATAGAACTGAGGCCTTGTGGGGAAACAAGATTATATGGTTTCTCTTGGTTTAATTTCTCTGACTCATTTAGGTTTCTAATATCATGAGAGGAATGGATCCCATTCTTAAGTCAAAGTATGATTAATGTTTATGAAATTAGTATTGTTTCAATCTTTGATATTAGCCAAACGTGCTCTTTGCAGCACCCACAACATGCCCAGAATTGAATTCTTCTACATTTCATACTGAGTTACATGTATATCTAAGTACGACTGTAAATTCTTTTTTTATGAGACCATTCCTCCTACTGCTATTGGAACTGTCTGGGTATCCTTCTTCCACATTGCCCTCACTTCTGCCTGCAAATCCTGGTATTTATAACTTAGTGTCTCACTGTACATAAGACACTGTAATTACTGGGTGTAGCGATTTCAATGATCGATGCTACTTTTGTCTTCTTTTTATGGACTAATATATCTGTTTTTCTTACATCTGTTTTTTTGAACTGTTGGTAATAGGTGTTCCCAGGTGATATAAACTTCATCATTCTCTATAATGTTTTGTGGCTCATGTTTCCAATGCTTTTCAGCTACTTCAGTATTGTAATGTTTTCACAATCCCCAGTGCAACACTATTGCCACATTATTATGCCTTCCAGTATACAGGTCCTCTGCTATTAGTGTATCACACCCAGCAACAAGATGCATGATTATTTCCTGTTCTGTTTTACAGAACCTGTATTTGTTTCTCCCACATGTTCAGTGGACTTTGTAAACCATCATCCACTATCCCGGGCCATCAATATTAACCTTTCACCTTTTAGGTTCATAGGTTCATACTAGGCTATCTGCCCTAGGGCATTTATAAGCCTAGCCAGAGTGTGTTTGGCTTTCGCCACCCATTTTAAATTAATTTTGCTATGCCTTTTTTTGAGGTTAGTATACTGTGCCTCTGTCTAACAGTGACACAGAAGTGATAGCCGGGGTAAACCTACGATCTCCCATCCACTCATCAAGATTCCTCTTGAAGAGAGTCAATGTGGGACTCTGCCTAACCTGGACTGGGATTTTATTCCAGAGTGAAGGGAGCCTCTGGGTTATGAATCTGTCCCTCCAGCATGTCCTATTTATTTCAGTGCTGAGGTTCAAGTCTCTCGAGCGTAGCTCGATGGGATTTGGATTTTCTGAGGTGCAGCATGTCCATTAATTCCGGGTTGGACATGGCTTTATACGTCAGGCACAGATCGCCTCTGAGCAGGCGGTATGCCACTGAGTAGAGCTGGAGTTTCTTTAACCGGGCAGCATATGGCATCTGTTTGAGCCCTTTGATCCTCTTGGTGAGGTACTTTTGGGGTCTTTCCAGTTGCTGCAGGTGTCTGGTAAGGTACATCCCAAAAGGGGCATTGTACTCAATTATGGGCCTGATGAGGGATGAGTAAAGAGGCACGATGACCTACCCTGATCTAGATGTGAATCCCTTCATGATTAGGTGGGCTATATAAAATGTTTTTCTAACCACTTTGGCCACGTGGTTGTCAAATGAGAGTTTGCTATCAACTTGGGTCCCCAGGTCCCTAATGACTTCTTCTGTACTTAATGGATTACCACCTATGTGGTAATTTGTGGGCACTTTGTTTTGCCAAAGGGATGACTATACACTTTTGGCGTTTAGCTTGAGGCCATGGCTCTGGCACCAGTTGTCTGTTTCTATGAGGCCCTTTTGGAGGATGCTTGTGTCGACTGGAGAGTTGATTATGGCCCAGTTTGCAGTCATCTGCGAACTTGGTCAGCCACAGTCCTTCCGTGTTGGCCTGTACCGAGAAATATATACCGAACAAGAGAGGTCCCAGGACTGAGCCTTGTGGGATGCCACTTGTAACTGGTTTGGAGTCTGACATGGCTCCAGCAATTCTAACCATGTGGGTTCTGTCCTTGAGCCAGTTTGCAACCCATCTAGTGACATAGGGGTTTATATTTAAGCTGGTGAGCTTATCTATAATGCCCGAGTGGGTATTGTATCGAAGGCTTTTGCGAGGTCCAGGTAGGCTGTGTGGACCACCTTCCCCTCGTCAATGGCCTTGGTGACTGTTTCAAAGAAATCGACCAGGTTTAAGAGGCAGGATCTGCCCTTAACAAAGCCAAACTGGGTAGGATCCAGTGTCTGTAGGTCCCCAATATCTTTATTTATGAGGTCCATGATGATCCTTTCCATAGCTTTGCAGACCAAGCTAGTCAGGCTTATGGGGCGATAGTTTCCAGGATCCGTTGAGGCACCACCTTTGAGGAGAGGGACCACTGTTGCTGTACGCCACTCTTTGGGTACATATCCTGTAGTAAGGCTAAGATTGAACAGTAGTTTTATGTTTGGGTTTAGCTCTTCTTGGAGTTTATGTAGGACGCAGCCCGGGACACCATCTGGTCCCATTGATGCTGTGTTTTTTGCTTTGGAGAGGGCGGCTCTTACCTGAGCATCTGAGATGTCAGGGGGGCAGCACTCTGTTGGGATAAATATTTGCCCTTTTGGTGGGGAGAGGGAGAAGTTTGCACTGAACCTGTCAGCTAGGATGTTGGCAATGTCTGTGGGCTCGGTGTATTTTTTCTCATTTTGGACTAATTCTGAGCATATCTGGGAATTCCCACCCAGGTTCCTAACATAACTAAAGAAAGCCTTGTGATTATCCTTAGTGTCCTGTGCAATTTTTCTCTCGAAGCTGGCCTTAGACGATTTTATGAGTGCCCGTAGTTTTTTGCTAATACTGATCAGAGATGCCTTCCCTTTTTGGGATTTTGCTCTATCATGTAGTAGCTTCCTCCTTCTATTGTATAGTTTGTTTATGGCTGGGGTCCACCAGACAGGACGTCTGCCTTTGGAGGATTGGGTCTTGGTTTTATTTGGGATTGCATGATCCATGCATTCCTGAAGGTGTTCATAGAATGCGTTTATAAAGGATTCTGTGGTCTGGGCCCTATTTTCCACAGGCCCGGGGGCTTTGAAGGATTTCGCCTCGGTTTTGAGGCATGTGAAATTTGCTTTAGAGAAGTTTTTCACTGTGGTTTTCTGGGCAGGGGTGGGGTCGGGATGTGAATATCCAGTGAGATTAGTTTATGGTCTGATCTTACCAGTGAGGGATACACTTCTGGTCTGGAGCATAGAGTCCCCATGTTGGTGATGATCAGGTCCAGTATGTTTTCCCCTCTTGTGGGAGTGGTAACAAGTTGTTCCATAGCATTTGAGTTTATAAATTCTAGGAACCTTTGGGCTAGGGTGTTGGAGCTAGAGTAATGCTCCCAGTCTATGTTTGGGTAGTTGAAGTCGCCCAATATAATGGTGTTTGGAGAGACCTTCATATTTTCCAGTATTCTCAGGAAGGCCAAGTGGGGTTCCTGTGTTTGGGAGGGTGGTCTGTAGCAGGCTATAAACTGGAAGGCAGTTTTACCCACAGTTAGTTGCACATGGATAGTCTCTGATGCTTCGTGCTGTGCCACCAACCTGGAGGTGTGGGTATCTTTGACGAATATTGATACTCCCCCTCCTTTTGTGGTTCGGTCCAAGTTTTGGGCCGAAAAGCATGGTATGAGGTATAACCTGGTAGTGCTGGGGTGCTCTCGGGAGCCTTGAACCAGGTTTCTGTTACTGCACAGATATCGATGTTCTCCATCCTAAGGAGAGTTTCGAGTGCATGCATCTTGAGGTTTAGACTTCTGGCGTTGAGTAGCATTACTCTTAGTTTCTTATCCCTTGTGATACCTATGGAGGTGGGTTTGTCTTTTGAGCCTTGCCTAAAAAAGGCACTATGGGGGTAGCAAGAGCCTTTGCCAATATCCGAAAGCCCAGGGGTGACAGGTGCAAGCTGTCCCTAGCGAAGCATTGTGGCTTGTCGAGCATGTCATCCCAGGCTGACAGGCATTGGATCCCCTTTGAATGACACCAACTCTTAAGCCAATTGTTGAAATTGATCATCTTGTCTTCATATTGTGGCATCATTCTTGGTGAGGGTAAGATACTACTCAAGGTCAGGGTCATACCGGCCTGGGCTACATGCTCAGAGAGCTCCTCTATGTCTCTTTTCATGTAGTCCAGGGAGGTACGTCTCAGGTCATTCACACCAGCATGGACAATGACTGAGTCATATTTGTACTTGCCTTGGAGTGACCTGAGTGCTTGTGTTATGTGGCGGTTCCTAGCGCCCGACAGGCAGCTCACCATGACCTTCTCCTTGTTCAGCCTGGTGAGCGGGACGTCAGTGTGCCTGATTATAGAGTCACCTATTACAAGTGTATCAGGTGTGTTGTTTAGCCTTAAGGGCTGTGACTGTTCGGCACACTGGCTTTGTGAGCTATGTGTTGCACGTGTTTTGTTTTGGGGTAGCGGTTGCTTGGGTGTCTGCTTTGGAGGTCTCTGCTGCTTAGGCAGATTTTTATTTAGAGCCTCCGAGTATGTTTTTGTGTGTTTATGTGTTTGGTTTGTTGTCGTGGTAGGTCTATGTGAGACTGGAATTGTAGTGAGTGTGGTTTCCTTCTCCTCCTGACTGGTTACACCAGTACTGAGTTGAGAGAGCTTAGCCTCCAGTTTGGCTATATGGTTGCATCTCTCACATGTGTTGGAATTTGTTGGGAGGAGGAGAGGGTTGTCTGTGTACATGAGGCAGTTGTAACATTGCCTCAAGAATCCCAGTTTCACCAGCTGGACTGGAGAGGAGATTGACAACTGACCTTTGGACATGCTAGAATAGTATTTGGAATTCCTTTATAATTGAAAAAAAGGGCCAATGGGGAACAAGGTACTCAAGGGGAGTTTGTGAGGGTGTAGTGCTTTTAATTTTTTAGAGCTGACTTATATAATTGCTTTAGTGAGCAAGTGCCAGGTAACTTAAATGCAATGTGTTACAGGTAACTTAAATGCAAAAATGACAAACAGTAACTTTCTTTCAAGAGAAACAAGGAAATAAGTACAGTAAGCAATGCAGATATCACTAGGGATCCACAGAAGTGCTAAAAGGCCGTGTTTTAGGTGGAATTAACATTTCAGGGAAATAAACAAACAACAAGCATACTAATAAAAAAGCTAGATTCAGCAGGCCTGGATCTAGTCTATGCTACAGCAAACAAGGTGTACCAATTTTAGTAAGAAACAGTTAAAATATGCAGGCACTATAAGCCTCTAACCAGAAATTCTCTGCTCAGAAGGGCAGAGTCCAGCCTCTCCTCCCACAAGAGTGCAGACCGCAATCCTTCTTAGCATAAAATAACTGGCCTGAAGCCCAAGTGCTTAAACCAGAACTAATACACTTTTAGAATAACAGACACTGAGCTCTCAATCAGCAGTTCCCAACTTAGAAGGATGTAAGCTACCTGTCCTGCCACCACAGTGCAGGCCACAAACCTTCCTAATGTAAAACAACTGGTCTGAAGCCCAAGTGCTTAATCCAAAAGACTTAGAAATGATAGCTACACTTTAATCAAGTTACTACCAGCAGTAATAAATACAACTGAATACTTTAAAGAATGCCTGGATTAGTGCTCAAGTTATACAAACAAAGCTAGATTCAGCAGGCCTGGATCTAGTCTATGCTACAGCAAACGAGGTGTACCGATTTCAGTAAGAAGCAGTTCAAATATGCAGGCACTATAAGCTTTAACCAGAAATTCCCAGCTCAGAAGGACAGAGTCCAGCCTCTCCTCCCACAAGAGTGCAGAACACGAACCCTCTTAATGTAAAATAACTGGCCTCAAGCCCAAGTGCTTAAACCAGAATTAATACACTTTTAGAATAACAGCCACTGAGCCCTCAATCAGCAGTTCCCAACTTAGAAGGATGTAAGCTACCTGTTCTGCCACTACAGTGCAGACCACAAACCTTCCTAATGTAAAACTGGTCTGAAGCCCAGGTGCTTAAACTAAAAGGCTTACAATGAGTTGCACCAAGCAGTAATAAATACAATTGAGTACTTTTAAGATGAAGCAAAAGCAAAATAAAGTAGGAAAAAACACAAATACAGTAAAGCAGATACTTTTTTTTTTTTTTTTTTGGAAAGAGAGAAAGAAGTAGCAGAAACTAAGCTGATTGGCCTTCTCAAATGCTCTCCCTGTACTGGGTAGAATGAGGTAATGACACTAGACTGGGAGGAGGGTCCCAGATCAAATTTACACTAGGGCTGGCAACTGCAAAGCCACCAACTATAAAAACACTATACCAACAGGGAGTGAGGGTGGGAAACAAACAGCAGAAATGTTACTCACAGCTGAAGAGCAGCAGTGAGCCTTTAAATGAAAGTTTTAAACAGCTAAAGGAGCCACTAGAAAAAAGAGTTTAACTGCAACAAATTATCATAAACAAACAACCCAACAGATGCTTAATAAGAGTGGACAATTTCCAGTTAATACCTCACACACAGTGAAACTAGCTAGAAAAAATACACAGTACACAAAGTGCTATAAACAACAAAGAAATAAAGAACAAAATAAACAAAAAACAGGATACTTAATGTTATATATTGTAGCTCCGAGTTTGCTGAGTGTCCTTCCTTCGATCAGCTCACTGTAAAATGGTTTAAATTCACCTCTCCTTAACCATTCCTGCATCAGATCCTGATCGATGTGAAGTTGCTCCAGGAATTTTTTATACTTGCAACTATATTTATGCCTTTTTCACATTTTATGCCTTGTCAGCTGATCCTTCTCCTTATATTCTTTCTTTTGTTTTTTGACACATTCAGTTGCAGTCTGATTTTTGTCTACTTCTGTTTTGGTTTCCATTACCACTTGACACTGATATGCTTCTGCTAAACTAAGCAAGAAAGTCTTCCTAGGCTTGTTCTCTTCACATTTCAAAACTTTCACTAATGAGGTCAGATATATATATATATATATATATATATATATATATATATATATATATATATATATATATATGCAGTCCTATGATTGCAGATTTATATCTAGCCAAATACTCCAACGACTGTATAAACCACAAAGGCAGGCACAGAAAGCTGTATGTGAACCAATAAGCTTTACGTGAACCACTCCACGACCAAGGCAAATAATATTTGAAATACAATTTTATTGCATACCCAACGAGTATGCGAGAGAACCCACAAAAAGTACACAGTTGTTAATCGCTTTCATCTGACAGTACGCAGACTTCATCAGAACAACAACCATTAAAACCAAGTCGTTTAAATTAGCTGATTTGGCGCCAAAACCTCATGCCAATGATTACTTTAACAATTAATTAATTATTCCTATGGGTAAATTGATTGTATATGTATATACATAAGAATTACCATAAATAAATTGTATACATGTATATAAATATTTAATTTTACAGATGTAATAAAATAAAATAAAATATGCAGACGTAATAAAAATGAATACATTGATACATAAAATAAATCGTGATAAAATGTATGCATATGTATGAATGTATTGATTTAATACATTTGAATGATATAAAATTATTTTAAAATTATTTTTCAAAATTATCAAAATTATTATAGAATTTGCTTGGGTAACCTACCTACATAACATGATACTAGCCCAACATCCCAGTGTAAATATATAAATATATAAATACATGAATATATAAATACATAAATACAAATGAATACAAATGAACATCACACTCTCATATAACAAGGGCTAGCCCATACTTAAAAAAGGTTTAATGCTTATAAAGTCATTTATACCTGGAAGTCTAGTGGCGTCCATGAGAATCTGCCATTTACTCTCCTTCATAGCAAGTAATGTTTTGAAATTACCACCTTGTACTATAATATCAACCTGATCCACAATTGCAAATTTAAATTGATGCTTGTCACCACTATTCATAATATGCTTGTATATAGCATTTTTCTTATTTTTAGATTTGATAGCATAACTGTGGTCATATATCCGTTGTCTCAATTGTCTCTCCATTTTACCTATATAGAACGCCGGGCATGAACTACAAATTGCAATGTAAACCACATATTTCGTATGACAATTTCCTGACATACTCCTTATTGAAGTTCTATTAAAATTGTCCAACTTAAAACTAGCTGTTTCATTAATAAACCTACACTGGTTACATGCTCCACATCATTTTGTGCCCTTTATTTTTACCATGTCCTTATGTTTTTTTGGATGCCAAAATCCTTTTAAGGTTGAATCCAGTCTTGTATACAAATTTTGGCACAATACCTAAAGTCTGTACTAAATTATCATCCATAGTAATAAGATTCCAGTGTTGCTTTATAATGTTTTCAATGTTCCTTACTACTGGGGAATAAGTAAGCGCACATACTCTATAGTTAAAACCTCCAGTTGTTTTATAAGCTAGTGTAGAAACAGTCTGTATGGGGTGGCCTAATAGGGGCACATACTTCTTACCCCACTCTCTACAGACATACCTAACAACATCATTTAATAAGTGTTCAGGATATCCTCTTACTGTAAACATGGATTTGATGTAATCCATTTCCTTTACCAAAGTTTCCCTAGTGGATGACATACGGGCGGCCCGAATGCACTGCCCTTTAAATACATTTTTAAAAACATATTTAGGATGGTTACTACTGTACTCTAAATAATCATTGGAAAAGGTGTCCTTCCTATGTATACTAGAGGTGAATCCACCATCCCCATGACTAATAAAGGTATCCAAATACGCCACCCCATTGGTGTTAATATGAAATGTAAATTTTAAAAAAATCTGTCGTACTATTCAAATAGTCAATAAAGGGATGAATCAAGTCATTTGGACCTTTCCAAAGCACAAACAAATCATCTAAAAACCTAGAATAATAGGTGATGTATTTGTAGAACTCACTATTAAACAGGAAAGCAGTCTCCCATTCCAGCATAACCAGATTGGTGAATATGGGAGCACAAGATGCTCCCATAGCTACGCCTCTAGTTTGCTTGAAAAATTCATTTTCAAAGTATATATAATTGTGGTCTAAAACAAGACCCATCATATCAGTGATCAAACAAATTCTATCCCAGTCCAGGTTGGAATGTTTCCTTAAACTGTTACAAAAATAATCCAAACCTAACTCCTTTGGGATGCAAGAAAACAGATCAATAACATCAATAGTAATATATGTAAGGTCCTTGTCCCATATGTGTGGTGTCAAATGGCTTAGAAACATCCAAGAATCTTTAATTAAGTGAGGTATATTATTATATACTGGTTTCACCCACTTATCAATAGCAACGCCCAAATGGAAGGTTTTGGACTTGCTACCTGATATAATGGGTCTAAAAGGTGGACTTTCCAGGTTCTTGTGAACCTTTGGAATCCCAACAATGGTGGCTAAAGTGGGATATTCAACCTTGAGATAATGATAGACGTCACTGGTAATTCTATGGTCTATCAAATATTCCTCCAGCGCTAGATCTATTCGTTTGTACCCAATATTAACTTTGTTGCGGGAGATGGCCTCATAATTGCCAGAATTGTATAATATACTATATATTTCATTAGTATAGTCCATCATAGGATACAACACAATCCCTCCCCCTTTATCAGGCTTCATAACCCTCACTTCTTTGCTGTTTATGAACGTTGCCAAACAGTGACGTTCACCTTCAGTTAAGTTGTCACAACTATTCGAAATGTTGTTCCTGTCCATCTTGTACATTTTGTAATAATTATATATATCTTGACTACCCATTTTCTCAAAACTTGCTATAATAGGACTGCTTGTAGGAATGTAAGTGCTTTTCTTTTTGAGAACACTTTGTTCACTAATATTCTTTCCTGATTCATTAGAATTGAATTGAACAGCCAAATTCAATCTCCGACAAAACAATTTGAACTCAGTAATGATGTCTACCAAGTTGAACCTTACAGTGGGTATGTATTTCATACCTTTCGCAAAGAGTGTATAAAATTCTTCTGGTATTTCAGTACTAGTGTAATTAAACACTTTGAACCCTTTGTACGTAGTAATAATCTTATCAGCTGTACTAAAGTGTGTTTCAACTAGTGCAGATGTCTCAACAATATTAATGAGTGTTTCCATTGTCTCAGGTATACCAATAATATTCTCTATGATATCCTTCTCTAATTCAGCTTCACGTTGTCTATAATCAACAATGCTTACACCAGAGATGACATTCCCTCTCTCCGAGCCCTGTTCATTTATCTCTTTCTCCGATTCCAAGGGGTATATGAGTTTTTCTGCGGTGGAAAATACCTGCCCCCTCGAAAATTCGAATCTTGATTTTCTTGTCTATCTTCCTTTCCATAAAAACTATCACTTTCTCCTACCACTTTGCTCTTTGGCCAAATGTAAGCCCTGTTGTTAGAATACTGATCCAAGTCGCATTCTATTTTCCTACTTTTCTTATGGTAAATATTAGAAGCTTTTTGTTCAGCTGAGACAAACTGTTTATTTTATTTATTTATTTATTTTATTTTACATTTGTTGACCGGGCTAGTCTGGCTGGATACATGTCCATTTTCAGCAGAGGCCCGAGGAGAAAAGCTCCACTATATACTAGAAGCTAACATAAAAATAGTACAACGGGATGCAAAATTATAAGCATGATAAGAAAATTAGTCTAATGTAGTATAGTAAAGATCCTAAAGCAAATTGACAATAGCTATAATTAGCAAACTTAAACGAAACTATAATTAGCAAACTTAATAAAGCTATAGTTATAACATAGAGCGATGATTTATATTTGCAAATTCTTTGCTGTAGTAGGAATAGTACAGCCATAAAAGAAAGAAAGTAGTAAATTACATAAGAGTCTTTAGGTATTTGCAGTATTAACAATTGTTATAATAGTTTTGTGCCAGGGCAATAGATTAAGAAGCAGATTTGCATAGCTGGGAGCAACCTATAAATCTGGGGGGATAACAGGTTGCAGAGGTAAAGTAGTATCCAAGTGGATAGTAGATAGTTGCAGAAGAGGGGTAGTATTAGTGATAGGGACAAGCATAGAGGTAAATGGAGAGAAATGAGAAGAGGGTTGGATGCTCAGGTCAGTCAGGGTTTGAGCAGGGGCATAGCCAGTGAGACTTAAAATAGTTCCTCAGTTGTTTCCTGAAAAGTTGGGAAGAGCCTAGAGAGGTCAGTTCTATGGGAAGTTTGTTCCAGTATGAGCCAATGGCATTTGTAAACAAGGAGTCACCAGCTTTGTTGTGTGTTTTGAGAGTGGCAACTAGTAGTTTGTTGGCTGAATGAAGGGAAGTAAGATTCCTGTAAAGGACAACAAGGTTATTTAGTATGGGTGTATTAGAAGGGTAGTGGAGGATTTTATAGGTGATGACTAATTGATGTAGGAGAATAAGATTTTGGAGTTCGAGCCAATCAAGCTTTTTGAGGTTAACACAATGATGGGTGTGAAATGGGGAGCCTGTGGCAAACCTGGCAATGCTATGATAGGCTGTGGCAAGTTTTTGAAGGTTAGATTTTGAAAGGTTTATAAAGGAAGGGGAGGCATACAATAGTGTGGAGATGAGATGTGTTTGGGCTAGAGACACCCTTGTAGATGCTGTTAGAAAGGGCTTAAGTCTATAAAGAGCACCAATCTTTTTATTAACAGCTTTGATGGTAAGGTCAATGTGGTAATCAAAGTTTAGTTGATTATCTATTGTGACGCCTAGTAGTTTAGTGGAACAGTCAGGTGTAATGATGGTGCCATTGTCAGACATAATTGAAAAGGAGAGAGGGGGGGATTTAAGGGTAGGAGAGAAAAGTAATAGTTTGTTTTTTTTTAGGATTAAGGAGGAGACCGATATCTTGGAACCATTTTTCTACTGCTGTAAAGACTTGTTGGGTAGAAGAGTGAAGTTCGGCTGGGGAAGCAGCTGAACAGATGAGAGTTGAATCATCTGCGTATTGAATACATGTGGAGGTGGGAAGAGAGGTAGACAGGTTATTAATAAATATGGAGAAGAGAAGGGGTCCTAAGATGGATCCTTGAGGGACACCGATAGTGACTGGAAGTAGAGAGGAAAGATGGCTGTCCCAGAGGACTGCTTGTTGTCTATCTTTCAAGTAGGAGTCAAACCAGTGCAAAGCCAAAGGTTCGAGAGAGAGACATTTCAAAGTGTCTAGCAGAAGGTGATGGTTCACCATATCAAAGGCTTTAGAGAGGTCAAGAAATAAAGCAGAGGAGAAGAGATTGTTATTGCGATTTTTGTTGATAGTGTCTGAAAAGGAGAGAAGAGCAGTGGAGGTGCTATGGAAAGGTCTAAAACCATGTTGGGAGTCAGAAAGTAGGTTATTATGTAAAAGATGATGTAGAAATTGTTGGTGTATACAACGTTCCATAAGTTTAGATAGAGGTGATAATAAGGCTATAGGACGGAAGTTGGAAAGTTCATTAGTGTTTCCTCCTTTATGCAGAGGAATGATATGGGAGACTTTCCATAGGGAAGGAATAGTGGATTCAGTTATTGTTCTATTAATTAAGATGGAGACTGGGTATGCTACTTCAGCTGCTGCAAGCTGCAGATATTCAGCTGGTAGTAGGTCGGCTGAAGGAGTGCAAGGTTTTAGTTTTGAGAGTAATTTGTGTATATAGGTTGTGGAGACTGTATTAAATGTTAGAGTGGGGGTGTTGTTTTGAGGAGAGGTCATTTTGAGGGAAGTGTGGGGAATCATGGTCTTTGCTAGAGAGGTGACTGTTTCAGAGAAGAAGGTGTTGAATGTACAGGCTATTAAGTTGGGTGGAGTTTGCACTAAGCTAGCTGGAGTAGGTGTTTTGGTATTGCCTGGATGGAGCAGTTTATTGATTCCTGACCAGAATTTTTTGGGATTATGATTTTGATTTTGTTGGTGTTGAAGATAATAATTTTTTTTATCAAGATAGGTAAGTTTTTTTGTAGTGTTTCTAAGGTATTTGAAGTTTTGGTGGTCAGTTGGGATTTTAGTAGTTCTCCATTTTGTCCATTGTTTATTTCTTAAATGCATCATTTGCTTGGTATCTTCAGAGAGCCATGGGGCAGCTTTGGATCCTGTTCTAATTATGCGAGGGGGGCGTGATGCTCAAGAATTTGGAGGAATGTGTTGTTAAAATGGGCAGCTGCTTCCTCAATTGGCAGGTGTTTTAGAGTTGACCAGTTATACAGTTTGAGTTCATTGAGGAAGCTAGGAAGGTTAAAGTTTTTTTTGTTACGTATAATACGATAGTTGGGCTGATTTAAATTGTTGTTTTTTTGTTTGGTGATGTAGGTGAGAAGATGGTCGCTGATATTGTCAGGAAGTATACCAGTTTTATAAGAAAGAGGATTATTATTGACCAATATCCAGTCCAAGATGGCTTGTTTATTGGTAGATTTGTGAATTCTAGTGGGGGAGTTTATAGTTTGTTGAAAGGTAAAGAGGTTGAGGTGATGGGTGGGTTTGGGAGATATGCAAGAGTTCCAGTCAATGTTAAAGTCTCCTAGGATTATGGTTTCCTGAGGAATGGTACAGGAGAGCCAGCTAAGGATGTTTTCTAGTGTATTTAAGTTGTTGCCAGGAGGGATATAGGAACAAATTATATATATGGCTTTGTTTTTATTTAAGTGGAATTTGCTGCAGAGTATTTCAGCATTGGCAGGGGAGGGAGGGAGGGAGTCAATAGAGGACACTTGTAGTTGAGATTTATAGAGTAAAGCAACACCACCACCCTTTTTGCTTAGACGATCCTGCCTTAAAATGCTATAACCAGGAGGAGTAATGTCATGCTCTTTGGTGCCTGGTTTAAGCCAGGTTTCAGTAAGACAGAGAATGTCAAATGAGTAGAGGTCAATTAAAGCATGGAGTTGTGTAATTTTATTGTTAATGCTCCGAATATTTAGGTGTGCTATAGAAAGGGAATTAGAAGAGAAAGGTGAGTTTGAACTGTTAGTATTTGGTTTTGTGAGGGTGTTAAGGAGGGAAGTGTTTGGGCCAGGGTTGGGGTGGATGTCCCCATGTAACAGTAAGAGTGTTTGAGGAAGTGAAAATATCTTTGTGTTTTTGGAGGGTATGATGTAGAACTTTCTAGATGTGTGAAACCTGTTATGTGGTATTCTGTGATAGAGTGGGGTAAGGTAGGAACATGATGACAGGAGGTTAATGTAGGTTTGATTAGCTGGGGGAAGGAATGAACCTGTGTGTTTAGCTAAGCTAGGAGATCTGCTAAGGGTATAGTACTCATAGGAAGTAAGGGTATAGTATAAAAGAAGGATGTTAAATAGCAGGAGTAGATAAAGTAACTTGAAAGGCAGGGGCATGTTGAGTTAGGTATGCTTGGCAAGGTTAGAAATTAGTAATATTTGGATGCTGGGGATAGGGGTGTGGTAGTGAGTCAGGAGTGGAGAGTTAGTGAGTGTGAACGAGGTAGGAAATTGGATATGGTGTGAGAAAATTGAGGGTGTGGCTGAGCAAGTATAAGGCTAGGGTCACTGGGGGTGTGTGGGAATTGGGGGTAGGGTAGGGGAGCGGAGTGAGCCCGCAGGGTGAACGGAGCGGGGAAGAGCCAGGGAGGGGACCAGGGCGCAGAAAAACAATCAGTTAGAAGTGAAAGAAGCACTGGGTACAGGCCAAGGTAGGAGTGGACAAAGAGAAGGGGTATAGAGAGGATGATAGATAAGGTGGGAGAGATGGAATACAAGTTTAGATGCTCAGAGAGGTAGTACAGTTGGGTGTAGTAGAGAGATAGAAGTGGGGTTGAGACCAGGATGATATCATGAAGAGAACTAAACTCTGGTGAGATAGTTAGGGATAAGAGGTTTACTAGGACTAGGGTACCACCTAGTGGTCAAAGTAAAAAATAAGAAGAGGCAGAGCAGGCAAAGAGCAAATTACTGGGAGTGTGGGGAGGTACAGGAGAGAGTTATCCTAGGGACAAAGATGCATGTAGTTCACCTCATTGGGGAAATAAATCATTGCTCACTATCTCATGATTTAACTTCTCTACTTCCTGTACCAACAGGGCCAATTTCTCATCATTGTTCTTAACTAGTAAATTCATATAGCTATATCCAAAGTTATCAAACAATGCATTGAACTCCTTAATAGTGCGCTGATTTAAATCTACTCCCAAAGGAATTTTGAAAAAACGAATTCCTTTAGGAACTATTTTCAGTGAAATACATTTTGCAAAATAAGCATTTTCTATTTTCAAGTTTTTAATCATTAATAACTTCTTACCAAGCAAATATATATTGTCTTTAATAGAAGTATTAAACTCTTTGGCTTTCAGTCCAACAGCATCACCTACCTCGTGACCATTGTATTTAATAAAATCATAACTATCATTCAAAAAACAGTCCAAGTAGTCAGTGATTCCATTTTTATGTTTCACTTTACTATTTTTTCCATCTTTACATACATGGTTCAGATAACCACTTTTATTTATCCCACCACTTTTCCGAAAATTCGGACTTGAAACATTGCTACGATAGTCTTTACTTTTTAAATTGTCATTCTGAGTCCTGGTAATACCAGTGTAAGTTTTTAAAGTCGTTGGGCGTTTAGGACGTGCCCCTACCCTTTCAGCCTCATCGCGAACATGAAACAGGCTGAAATCAAACGTGAACTCATTCAAGGTGTTCTTACTTAAGTTTAAGTCCTTACTGTAGTTTAAAGGATGTTCGTTGAATGAGCGATTCTCCTCCAAGGTATCTCGCCTCTGCCCATTTGGTATCTCATCCTGTGAGCTGTTTTCGGCTCGAGCGTTAGCCTCTTCACTACCTGCAGGGACTAACCCATGCCCCAAAGGGATTTCCGGTTGCTGGTACGCTGCTTTTCTCGTCTCCACGGAACCCAACACTGAACAGGTACGCCCTACCAGTTCAACCAAACGTGACATCTCCGCCTTTAGTTCAGTAATCTCCACCTGGATTTTAAGAAACTCCCCTCTGTCCACAACAGCCTGAGGTTCCACGTTGTCGCCTTCCATGACCTCGACAATGTAAACCTAGCCAAATACTCCAACGACTGTATAAACCACAAAGGCAGGCACAGAAAGCTGTACGTGAACCAATAAGCTTTACGTGAACCACTCCACGAACAAGGCAAATAATATTTGAAATACAATTTTATTGCATACCCAACGAGTATGCGAGAGAACCCACAAAAAGTACACAGTTGTTAAGCGCTTTCATCTGACAGTACGCAGACTTCATCAGAACAACAACCATTAAAACCAAGTCGTTTAAATTAGCTGATTTGGCACCAAAACCTCATGCCAATGATTACTTTAACAATTAATTAATTATTCCTATGGGTAAATTGATTGTATATGTATATACATAAGAATTACCATAAATAAATTGTATACATGTATATAAATATTTGATTTTACAGATGTAATAAAATAAAATAAAATATGCAAACGTAATAATGAATACATTAATACATAAAATAAATCATGATAAAATGTATGCATATGTATGAATGTATTGATTTAATACATTTGAATGATATAAAATTATTTTAAAATTATTTTTCAAAATTATCAAAATTATTATAGCATTTGCTTGGGTAACCTACCTACATAACATGATACTAGCCCAACATCCCAGTGTAAATATATAAATATATAAATACATGAATATATAAATACATAAATACAAATGAATACAAATAAACATCACACTCTCATATAACAAGGGCTAGCCCATACTTAAAAAAGGTTTAATGCTTATAAAGTCATTTATACCTGGAAGTCTAGTGGCGTCCGTGAGAATCTGCCATTTACTCTCCTTCATAGTAAGTAATGTTTTGAAATTACCACCTTGTACTGTAATATCAACCTGATCCACAATTGCAAATTTAAATTGATGCTTGTCACCACTATTCATAATATGCTTGTATATAGCATTTTTCTTATTTTTAGATTTGATAGCATAACTGTGGTCATATATCCGTTGTCTCAATTGTCTCTCCGTTTTACCTATATAGAAAGCCGGGCATGAACTACAAATTGCAATGTAAACCACATATTTCGTATGACAATTTCCTGACATACTCCTTATTGAAGTTCTATTAAAATTGTCCAACTTAAAACTAGCTGTTTCATTAATAAACCTACACTAGTTACATGCTCCACATCATTTTGTGCCCTTTATTTTTACCATGTCCTTATGTTTTTTGGATTCCAAAATCCTTTTAAGGTTGAATCCAGTCTTGTATACAAATTGTGGCACAATACCTAAAGTCTGTACTAAATTATCATCCATAGTAATAAGATTCCAGTGTTGCTTTATAATGTTTTCAATGTTCCTTACTACTGGGGAATAAGTAAGCGCACCTACTCTATAGTTAAAACCTCCAGTTGTTTTATAAGCTAGTGTAGAAACAGTCTGTATGGGGTGGCCTAATAGGGGCACATACTTCTTACCCCACTCTCTACAGACATACCTAACAACATCATTTAATAAGTGTTCAGGATATCCTCTTACTGTAAACATGGATTTGATGTAATCCAGTTCCTTTACCAAAGTTTCCCTAGTGGATGACATACGGGCGGCCCGAATGCACTGCCTTTTAAATACATTTTTAAAAACATATTTAGGATGGTTACTACTGTACTCTAAATAATCATTGGAAAAGGTGTCCTTCCTATGTATACTAGAGGTGAATCCACCATCCCCATGACTAATAAAGGTATCCAAATACGCCACCCCATTGGTGTTAATATGAAATGTAAATTTTAAAAAATCTGTCGTACTATTCAAATAGTCAATAAAGGGATGAATCAAGTCATTTGGACCTTTCCAAAGCACAAACAAATCATCTAAAAACCTAGAATAATAGGTGATGTATTTGTAGAACTCACTATTAAACAGGAAAGCAGTCTCCCATTCCAGCATAACCAGATTGGCGAATATGGGAGCACAAGATGCTCCCATAGCTACGCCTCTAGTTTGCTTGAAAAATTCATTTTCAAAGTATATATAATTGTGGTCTAAAACAAGACCCATCATATCAGTGATCAAACAAATTCTATCCCAGTCCAGGTTGGAATGTTTCCTTAAACTGTTACAAAAATAATCCAAACCTAACTCCTTTGGGATGCAAGAAAACAGATCAATAACATCAATAGTAATATATGTAAGGTCCTTGTCCCATATGTGTGGTGTCAAATGGCTTAGAAACATCCAAGAATCTTTAATTAAGTGAGGTATATTATTATATACTGGTTTTACCCATTTATCAATAGCAACGCCCAAATGGAAGGTTTTGGACTTGCTACCTGATATAATGGGTCTAAAAGGTGGACTTTCCAGGTTCTTGTGAGCCTTTGGAATCCCAACAATGGTGGCTAAAGTGGGATATTCAACCTTGAGATAATGATAGACGTCACTGGTAATTCTATGGTATTCTACTGATATGATGGGTCTTGTTTTAGACCACAATTATATATACTTTGAAAATGAATTTTTCAAGCAAACTAGAGGCGTAGCTATGGGAGCATCTTGTGCTCCCATATTCGCCAATCTGGTTATGCTGGAATGGGAGACTGCTTTCCTGTTTAATAGTGAGTTCTACAAATACATCACCTATTATTCTAGGTTTTTAGATGATTTGTCTGTGCTTTGGAAAGGTCCAAATGACTTGATTCATCCCTTTATTGACTATTTGAATAGTACGACAGATTTTTTAAAATTTACATTTCATATTAACACCAATGGGGTGGCGTATTTGGATACCTTTATTAGTCATGGGGATGGTGGATTCACCTCTAGTATACATAGGAAGGACACCTTTTCCAATGATTATTTAGAGTACAGTAGTAACCATCCTAAATATGTTTTTAAAAATGTATTTAAAGGGCAGTGCATTCGGGCCACCCGTATGTCATCCACTAGGGAAACTTTGGTAAAGGAACTGGATTACATCAAATCCATGTTTACAGTAAGAGGATATCCTGAACACTTATTAAATGATGTTGTTAGGTATGTCTGTAGAGAGTGGGGTAAGAAGTATGTGCCCCTATTAGGCCACCCCATACAGACTGTTTCTACACTAGCTTATAAAACAACTGGAGGTTTTAACTATAGAGTATGTGCGCTTACTTATTCCCCAGTAGTAAGGAACATTGAAAACATTATAAAGCAAAACTGGAATCTTATTACTATGGATGATAATTTAGTACAGACTTTAGATATTGTGCCAAAATTTGTATACAAGACTGGATTCAACCTTAAAAGGATTTTGGCATCCAAAAAACATAAGGACATGGTAAAAATAAAGGGCACAAAACGATGTGGAGCATGTAACCAGTGTAGGTTTATTAATGAAACAGCTAGTTTTAAGTTGGACAATTTTAATAGAACTTCAATAAGGAGTATGTCAGGAAATTGTCATACGAAATATGTGGTTTACATTGCAATTTGTAGTTCATGCCCGGCGTTCTATATAGGTAAAACGGAGAGACAATTGAGACAACGGATATATGACCACAGTTATGCTATCAAATCTAAAAATAAGAAAAATGCTATATACAAGCATATTATGAATAGTGGTGACAAGCATCAATTTAAATTTGCAATTGTGGATCAGGTTGATATTACAGTACAAGGTGGTAATTTCAAAACATTACTTGCTATGAAGGAGAGTAAATGGCAGATTCTCACGGACGCCACTAGACTTCCAGGTATAAATGACTTTATAAGCATTAAACCTTTTTTAAGTATGGGCTAGCCCTTGTTATATGAGAGTGTGATGTTCATTTGTATTCATTTGTATTTATGTATTTATATATTCATGTATTTATATATTTATATATTTACACTGGGATGTTGGGCTAGTATCATGTTATGTAGGTAGGTTACCCAAGCAAATGCTATAATAATTTTGATAATTTTGAAAAATAATTTTAAAATAATTTTATATCATTCAAATTTATTAAATCAATACATTCATACATATGCATACATTTTATCATGATTTATTTTATGTATTAATGTATTCATTTTTATTACGTCTGCATATTTTATTTTATTTTATTACATCTGTAAAATCAAATATTTATATACATGTATACAATTTATTTATGGTAATTCTTATGTATATACATATACAATCAATTTACCCATAGGAATAATTAATTAATTGTTAAAGTAATCATTGGCATGAGGTTTTGGCGCCAAATCAGCTAATTTAAACGAGTTGGTTTTAATGGTTGTTGTTCTGATGAAGTCGGCGTACTGTCAGATGAAAGCGCTTAACAACTGTGTACTTTTTGTGGGTTCTCTCGCATACTCGTTGGGTATGCAATAAAATTGTATTTCAAATATTATTTGCCTTGGTCGTGGAGTGGTTCACGTAAAGCTTATTGGTTCACGTACAGCTTTCTGTGCCTGCCTTTGTGGTTTATTGCAGATTTATACATGTAATCAGTTTTGGGGAGGCCCATACCTCATTCAGAATGAGGAATATATAATCTTGATATGCACTGATATATATATATATATATATATATCAATTAAAAAGCCTGAAACGTTTTTCTTGTTTTCCTGTCCAACTGATCCAGTACCTTTTGGGGCCAGTTAGTCACCTCAAAACTGTAGGTTAGTACAGGAAAAGCAAATTGGTTTATAACTTGGACTTTGTTGCTAGATGTCAGGGCTGTTTTCATTATTAATTTTAGTCTTCTAAAATATTCCTTACTGAGTTTTATTCACATTTGTTCATGTCTTATTGTCGATACTTCATCAATTCCCATATATTTATACACTCCCTCCTGCTCAAGTTCCTTTATTTCACATTCCTGTCCCAGACTGATAATTTCTTTGTGCTGCAGCTTTTATGCTTTAAATGTTACTTTTGCATATTTATCAAAACCAAATGACGTTCTTATATCATCTGAGAAAGTTTTGACCACTTCTAATTGTGTTGTCAGCTCCTCATCTGATGAACTATACAGTTTTAAATCATCAACAAAAAGAAGATGAGAAGTCTTTACACTTCGTTGTTTTCTGAGAGCCAAATTATAACCTTGGCCTAGTCTGTTAAGTAGTCACATTAATGGGTTAAGGCCAAGACAAAAGAGCAGCGGTGACAAAGAATCACTCTGGTATATCCCCTTTTGAATCTTTATCCCTAGAATAATAATTTGTCCTTTATCATGACATAGCTGCAAAGTGGTTTCACATTGTTTCATGGTCACTACAATTGATCAATGTAGGCTGTATCTTATATATTTGTAAGCACTCCTTCATCCATGAATGTGGGATGCTGTCAAATGCTGTTTTGTAATCTAGCCAAGCCATACTTATATTTTTCCCCTTTTTACAGTTCTGCACTATGACTTTGTTTAACAACAAATGATCCTTTTGTTCCATATGGCTTTCTTTTGTTACCCTTTTGTTCTATTGTCATTATTGAGTTTTCTTCTAAAGGACTATAAACTCTGTCAGCACCAATTCTGGTGTATAGTTTATATGTCGTCAGAAGGCAAATTATTGGTCTATAATTTTTAGGATAGCTTGCAGGTTCACTTTTTAGGAGGAGTATCGTTTTTCCTGCTGTTAACCAGGTTGGTGTCTGTTCAGTGTGTATATGTAGTTCATACTCAGGGCAAAATCTCCATATAAAGCAGAGATGCCAGAAGATGCTGAAGGCTGGGGGTCTAAATGGGCATGTAGTGACCTGAAAAGTGCATTTTTACTTTTTTCTTCTACTGTTAACTGTGATAAAACATACACGTACATAATATGTGTTGAATAGTTGCATATATGTCCAAATGTAGTTGCATTAAAAATAATTCTACATAAATTTCATATTAAATGCCAAAAAATGCATAGTCATACCCTTCGGGAAAAACAAGGTTACCCCTAGCTACCAAATAGGTGGCAATCCACTGAGCACAGAAGAAGTTATCAGGGACCTGGGGACCCAGGTTGATAGTAGTCTGTCATTCGACACCCATGTAGCTAAAGTAGTTAGGAAGACCTTCTACATTGCCCACCTTATCATGAAGGGATTCTCATCTAGATCAAGGGAGGTCATTGTCTCCCTCTACTCATCACTCATCAGACCAATGATTGAGTACAATGCCCCATTCGGAATGTATCTGACCCGACACTTGCAGCAGCTGGAGAGGCCACAAAAGTTCCTCACCAAAAGGATAAAGGGTCTCAAAATCTGTCCTATGCTGCCCGACTGAAAGAACTCCAGCTCTATTCAGTCGCCACGCTACTCAGAGGTGACCTTTGCCTAACATACAAGGCCATGTCAAACCCAGATTTGATGAATATGCTTCACCTCAAAAATCTAGATCCATCAGAGCCACAAGGGGGAGACTTAAACCTCGACACAGCTATTAATAGGACGTGCTGGAGGGATAGATTCATCACCCAAAGACTCCCTATGCTGTGGAACAAAATCCCGGTATATGTGAGGCAGAGCACCTCGCTGGCCTTGTTCAAGAGAAATCTTGACCAATGGATGGGAGATCGCAGATATACCCCAGGGATTACCTCAGTGTCACTGCTCGACAGAGGCACAGCAAAATAATGGGTATAGTTCCCCATACTAAAGGGGTGGCGTAAGCCACAAAACTATGGGCTAGGCTTGTAAATGCCCTTGGGCAGATAGCCTAGTATGAACCTATGAACCTATGAACCTATAAAATAATAAATGAAACTACAGTGCCGCATCACCCCATTTCAAGTGTGAATGGGGCATGTGCTTTCACCTTAATGCATGGCTTTTGAGTATACCTTTCACAAAAATGGTCTGCATACTAAAAACCTGAATGGGTAAATGAAAGGAGGACAGACATTTTAGCAGGCAACATTAAACTCTGTCTTCTGTTTGGTATTTGGACAATGCAACACTTAAACTACATAGTGGTGAACAACAATTGTAATTGCTATATGGCACCAACTCTATGGTTTCAGTCTGTTTCTGGCCATAATCCAGACAGCCTAATGTACACTTTATATTGTGAAAGTAATAGGTTGGCCATTTCCAAATTCAGAATAAAAAGTTTACAGTGAGCTGTAAGTACTATACTCAGAAACACACTAAAACCATGTTTCAGCTTCCTCTGTTATGTCCTAGCATGTTAGGGACAATAAATGCTGGTTTCTGAGTATGATTAAAACACACACACACACACACACACACACACACACACACACACGCACGCACGCACGCACGCACACACACACACACACACGCACAGTCACAGACTTTGCTTCTTAAATCTGAATAATGAGTTTTCAGACCAACTACTACTTCAAATGTAGAAAATAATATGAAATAAAATGCAAATTTGCATGTAAATATTTTGAGTTGCAGAAGAGTACGGTTATGTAGGTAAACTTACTATAATGGTAGATGTTCAAATGATCCCTGCTGCAGTAGCCTAGTCTATACGTGTTATATCTTGGAAAGCTTCAAGGCATCTTCCATGCACCCAAGCCATTAGCTGGAGCTGAGCTGGCTAAAAAGACAAGCTTGGGCAACAAGACCTTCAGAGCTTTCATGTCAACTGAGAGAGGGAGGCTGAGCCCTAAGAAGACATTGCTAGGAATGACAAAAAAAAAAAACAAACATAACAAATGCCCACACACTGACATAAAAAAAAAAAAAAAAAAAAAAAAAAAAAACACTAAAAAACAAGAGGGATGGAGAGAGGGAGCAGCTACTGCAGCAGTGATCATTTGAACGTCGACTGTTGTTAAATTTATTTACACATACATTCTAAAGCCCTGCACTTGATCTTATAAGTAAACACTAACTAAAGCACTACACCCTCTTATACTCCTTATAAATACTTGGCTCCCTATTGGTCCTTTCTGATCAGTCAGAAAACTGTTCCTTATACTGTTCTAGCATGTCCAATAGTCAGTTTCGGGTTTACTCTCCAGTCCAGCTGGTGAATCTGGGTATCTTGAGGCAATGTTACAACTGCCTTATGTAAACAGACCACCCTCTCCTCCTCCCATCAAACTCAAATATATGTGAGAGATGCAACTATATAGCCAAACTGGTGGCTCAGCTCTCTCAACCCAGTACTGGCACAGTCAGTCAGGAGGAGAAGGTAACCACACACACCACTATTCCAGTCTCACATAGACCTATCACATCAGCAAACCAAACACATAAACACACAAAAACATACTCGGAGGCTCTAAATAAAAATCTGCCAAAGCAGCAGAGACCTCCAAAGCAGACATCCAAGCAACCGCTACCCCACAACAATACCCACGTATCACATATTTCACAAAGTCAGTGTGCCACACAGCCACAGCCCTTAAGGCTAAACAACACACCTAACACACTTGTAATAGGGGACAATATTGTCAGACACACTGACGTCCCTCTCACCAGACTGAACAAGGTGAAAGTCACTGTAAGCTGCCTGCCAGGTGCCAGAATCCACCACATAACACAAGCACTCAGGTCACTCCAAAGCAAGTACAAATATGACTCCGTCATTATCCATGCTAGTGTGAATGACCTGAGACATACCTCCCTGGACTATATGAAAAGAGACATAGAGGAGTTCTTTGATCATGTAGCCCAGACCGGTATGACCCTGACCTTGAGTAGCATCTTGCCCTCACCAAGAATGATGCCACAGTATAAAGACAAAATTATCAATTTTAACAATTGGCTAAAGTATTGGTGTCATTCTAAGGGGATTCAGTGTCTGTCATCCTGGAATAACATGCTTGACAAGCCACGTTGCTTCGCTAGGGATGGCTTGCACCTGTCACCCCTGGGCTTTCGAATACTGGCTAAGGCTCTTGCCACCCCCATAGTGCCTTTTTTAGGCAAGGTTCAAAAGACAAACCCACCTCCATAGACAACACAAGAAAAAAAAACTAAGGGTAATGCTGCTCAACGCCAGAAGTCTAAACCTCAAGATGCATGCACTCATGGCTCTCCTAAGTATGGAGAATATCTATATCTGTGCAGTGACAGAGACCTGGTTCAAGGCCCGAGAGAGCACCCCAGCACTACCAGGTTATACCTCATACCATGCTTTTCGGCCCCAAAACTCGGACCATACCACAAAAGGAGGGGGAGTATCCATATTTATCAAAGATACCCATACCTCCAGGTTAGTGGCACTACACGAAGCATCGGAGACCATCAGTTAACAGTGGGCAAAACTGCCTTTCAGTTTGTAGCCTGCTACAGACCACCCTCCCAATCTCAGGAACCCCACTCGGCCTTCCTGAGAACACTGGAGAATATAAAGGTCTCTCCAAACACAATAATATTGGGTGACTTCAACTACCCAAACATCGACTGGGAAACTACTCAAGCCTCAACACCCTTGCCCAACGGTTCCTAGAATTTATAAACTCAAATGCTATGGAACAACTGGTCACCACTCCCACAAGAGGGGATAACATATTGGACCTGGTCATCACCAACATAGGGACTCTATGTTCCACACCAGAGGTATGTCCCTCATTGGTAAGATCAGACCATAAATTAATCTCACTGGACATCCATATCCCATCCTCACCCCCAGCCAAGGAAATCACGGTGAAAAATTTCTCAAAAGCAAATTTCACACTTCTCAAAACCCAGGTGGAATCCTTCAAAGCCACTGGGCCAGTGGAAAGTACTGCCCAAACAGCAGAAACCTTTACAAATGCATTCTACAGGAATGCATGGATTGTGCTATCCCAAATAAAACCAAGGCTCACTCCTCCAAAGGCAGGAGACCAGTCTGGTGGACTCCGGCCATAAAAAAGCTATACAACAGAAGGAGGAAGCTACTACATGATAGAGCAAAATCCCAAAAAGGGAAGGCATCTCTGATCAGTACTAGCAAGAAACTACGATCCCTCATAAAATTATCTAAGGCCAACTTCGAAAGAAAAATTGCACAAGACACTAAAGATAATCACAAGGCCTTCTTTAGTTATGTCAGGAATCTGGGGGGCAACTCCCAGATATGCTCTGAGTTAGTACAAAATGACAAAAAATACACTGATCCCACAGACATTGTCAACATCCTAGCAGACAGGTTCAGTGCAAACCCCCCCCCCTTCCCCCCAAAAGACCAAATGTCTATCCCAACAGAATGTAGCCTTCCTGACATCACAAATACACAGGTGAGAGCTGCCCTCTCCAAAGCAAAAAACACAGCATCAGTGGGACCAGACGGTGTCCCGGGCTATGGCTTACACGAGCTCCAAAAAGAACTAAACCCTCACATAAAGTCACTGTTCAATCTCAGCCTTGCTACAGGATATGTACCCAAGGAATGGCGTACAGCAACAGTGGTCCCGCTCCACAAAGGTGGTGCCACAATGGACCCAGAAAACTATCGCCCTATAAGCCTGACTAGTCTCGTCTGCAAAGATATGGAGCGTATCATCATGGAACTCATAAAAAAGGACATTGGTAACCTCCAGACACTGGAGCCCACCCAATTCGGCTTTGTTAAGGGCAGATCTTGCCTCTTCAACCTGGTCGACTTCTTTGAAACAGTTACCAAGGCCATAGATGAAGGGAAGGTAGTCCACACGGCCTACCTGGACCTTGCAAAAGCCTTTGACACAATACCCCACTCGGGCATCATAAATAAGCTCACCAGCTTAAATATCAACCCCTATGTCACAAGTTGGGTTGCAAACTGGCTCAGGGATAAAACCCACATGGTCAGTATTGCAGGTGCCATGTCAGACTCTAAACCAGTTACAAGTGGCGTCCCACAAAGCTCAGTCCTGGGACCTCTCTTGTTCGGTATATACTTCTCTGAGGTACAGGCTAATACGGGAGGTCTATGGCTGACCAAGTTCGCAGATGACTGCAAGCTGGGTGCCATAATCGACTCTTCGGCTGACACAAGCATCCTCCAAAAGGGTCTCACAGAGACGGATAACTGGTGCCAGAGCCATGGCCTTAAGCTAAATGCCAAAAAGTGCATAGTCATCCCCTTTGGGAAAAACAAAGTACCCACAAATTACCACATAGGTGGTAATCCATTAAGTACGGAAGAAGTAATTAGGGATTTGGGGACCCAAGTAGATAGAAACCTCTCTTTTGACAATCACGTTGCCAGAGTGGTTAGAAAGACCTTCTATATAGCCCACCTTATCACGAAAGGGTTCACATCTAGAACAAGAGAGGTCATTGTGCCCCTCTACTCATCACTCATCAGGCCCATAATTGAATACAATGCCCTATTTGGGATGTACCTTACCCGACACCTGCAGCAACTGGAGAGGCCCCAAAAGTATCTCACCAAGAGGATCAAGGGACTCAAACAGATGCCCTATGCAGTTCTGCTAAAGAAACTCCAGCTCTACTCAGTTGCTTACCACCTACTCAGAGGTGATCTATGCCTGACGTATAAAGCCATGTCCAAAGCAGAATTAATGGACATGCTCCACCTCAGGAAATCCAAATCCCTTAGAGCTACACGCTCCAGGGACTTAAACCTCAGCACAGAAATAAATAGGACATGCTGGAGGGACAGATTCATATCCCAGAGGCTGCCCTCACTCTGGAACAGAATCCCAGTCCATGTTAGACAGAGCCCCTCACTGACCCTCTTCAAGAGAAATCTTGACGAGTGGATGGGAGAGCGTAAGTTCACCCCTGGGAACTCTTCTGTGTCCCTGCTAGACAGGGGTATAGTAAACTAACCTTAAAAGGGCTATCTTCTGTGACCTACTCTACAGAGGCACAGTAAACCGATCTAAAAGGGTGGCAAAAGCCAAACACACTCTGGCTAGGCTTGTAAATGCCCCAGGGCAGATAGCCTAGTATAAACCTATGAACCTATGAACCTATGAACATGTGTGCTATGTTCTTCACATTGATCATTGCTGCAGCAGCCTAAGTTATATGGGTAGATTACCGTAGCTTAAAACAACTTGGAGGTGGAAGGTTAAGGGTTCAGGAGCCCCTGGAGAATCGTCCTAGCAAAGCCTGTCCTAGACTTGCAGAGAGAATCTAGTTTATAGTGCTTAGCAAATGTATGCATCGGGGACCAAGTTGCTGCTTATAGAGTAATTTTTACAGTCCAACCATTTCCAAAAAGCCATAGATGAAGCCAAGGCCCTGGCAGAATATGTCTTGACCCTGCCTGGAATAGTTTTGTTGCAGTGGAATAACAAAAGGAAGTAGCCCAATATATTCATTTGGAAATAGTCTACTTTGACGTAGGTTGCCCCTTCTTACCTTCACAAGAAATTAACTACTGATTGGAACTTTGGAAAGATTTTGTAACGTCAGGATAGTACTTGAACTGTCTGGGGACATTCAAGGTACGAAGTATCCTTTCTCCCTCATTTTGGGGTTCAGGGAAGAACACAGATGGATATTTTGGCTTTAAGTAAATGTGGATACCATGCATAAGAGAAAGATTACCTCTCAGGGAAACACTGTCCAGTGGAAAATAAAATAAGATTGACCCACCGTAAGAGCTTACAACTCAGGTACTCTTCCTGCAGAAGTCAGAACAAGCAGTAAAACTGTTTTCCATGTTAAGAATCTCAAGTCAGCTATATGAGCCATTTCAAATGGAGCAAGTTTGTAACACAAAATTAATGTCCCAAGGAGGAGCCACTGGTTTTCTTGGAGGTCTCTTATGCAACCCCCCTTTCAAAAACATTTTGACATGGGAATGCCTTGAAAAGGGGGGGGGGTCCATTGGCTGGCATGCTGAAATGGCAAATAAATTAACCTTGACAGAGGAGTAAGACAGGTGATAGGAAAGCAACTCACACAAATATTGTAAAAAAAACAAGAGAAACTCTACTCTGAAAGGGATTTAGTTACGTTTTTGGCACCAACTAGAAAACATTTTCCATTTGCTAATATATGATTTTCTAGTAGAGGGCTGTCTTGCCACTAGTAGTGCCTCCTGTACAGCCTCCATAAACAGGTGCCTAAACATTATTAAGACCCTATTATCCAGGCAGTCAAAGTGATTTGTGGGTTGGAATGTATAACATGTCCCAATTCTTTTCGGGTCTATATTACACGATCGAATGCTAAGTTGATCGAACACCTTAACATCAACCACGTAATATCGAACTACAAAACAACAAACGCCACCGGGAAATGTTACCATCGGCCACAAAAAAAAAATTTACTTTGCAGCCAAACTAAGTGGGGGGCTTCACCCCCCCACCCTCCAACATGGGGGCTGTGCCCCCACACCCCCCCTAACTAAATATACCAACTCCAAGATCGCTCCACAGTGGAGAAAACAGCAAAATCCAAGGAATGGCCAGGGGAAATCTTTCCCTGCATTAAATTGGCCATTCTCTGTTTTTTGCTTTTGATATTACGTGGTCGATGTTAAGTGTTTGATCACCTTATTATTCAGTCATGTAATATAGACCCTAATGCCCCTGGCCAATGTCAAAAGAAGGGAGAACTACTGTTTCCTGGGTAAGGAGGGAGTCACCACAGTGATCTTGGGAGATTCCTTCTGAATCTACAGAATTACCTTGAATATCTGTGGAAAGAATGGAGAAGCATACAAGACTATTCCTGTCAAGGAAAGGAAAAAGCATCTGTCTTCGAGGCCTTCTGGCATGAAGTCCTGGAGCAGAATTTTGCCAACTGATTGTTCATTGAAAAGACAAAAAGGCCTACTTGAGATACTCCCTACAGATAGCTCAGATATTGGAAGATCCCTGATCTGGTTTCCATTCATGAGGGTCTGCCTTTGTCCTACTCAGCTAGTCTGCCGCACAGTTTTGCTCTAATAGAATGTAGGAAGTAGAGTGAGATTTTGCTCTAAAGCTATATCTTGTGATAACATGACTTGTCTGCACAGGATATAAGACCTGGCTCCCCATGCTTGTTGATGTACCACATCAGTGTGGTATTGTTTGCAACAACTTGAAGTGGTCCTGGGGACCACAGGTGATTTAGAGACTTGAATACCTTGATAAGGGGAAGCACATCTTTTACATTTATGTGCTTGTGTCCGTCTTTGTTGTCCCAGATACTTTGCACTTTTATCCCCCTTAACACTGATCCCCGAGCAAAATCCAAGGTGTCTGTGGTGACTGACTGTTTTGGAGCAGGAGAGAGAGGGAGAGACCTGGATTGAGGGTATTTGATGTCTCTATCAACTGAGTTCTCTCCTCACACATCTCAGAACTGGAATCTGAAAAGATAATAGGTGTTGGTGTGGGAACAAAGACCCAATCCCTCCCGACTGTCCACATTTTCACAGAATGTCCAGATTTCTGCTTCATATTTTTGGTACATTTCTCATAGAATTGTGGTTTTCTGGTAAACCACTGGCAAATCATTGAGGATTGAAATCAGAAAATAATAGCAAACATTTGAGTTTCAGACTTCATGACCTTCAGAAACTCATGTTAATGCAAAACTTGTTATTCTATCAACTTTTCTAAGTTTGGAAGAGCAATAGTTAAAGATTTCTCTATTTGTGGCCTTTCTTCTCCCCATTATTTGTGGCTTTGTCCAGATTTATTGCTCCAAGATGTTGAGAAGTGTGAAAGAGACTTCAGATACCATTGTATCTTTCTCATGTTGAGTCTTGCCATAGGTATCATGAGAATCATAGATGCCGTGGGGCTCAGAATCCTGAGATATTCCCTCCATTGCCCACTAAGGGGACCCTAACAGCCACAGAAAACATTGCTAACTCCCGGTCTGTAGTGGCTATATATGTAACACCAGAGGAATCAGGGGAAAAAACACTGGAATAGATCTAAATATAGATCTATTTTTTCCTTAAGAAGAAAAGCTGTTTGTACTGAGGTTCTCTTGGAATCTCAGCCTGCATAGGAGACCTCTCACTAAAGAAAGAGATTCCTGACATTTTGAAAAAGAGTCTGCATAGATAAGTAAGTCATCTAAATATGGAAAAAAAAGGACACTCTGTAGTCTGCAATGTGCTATAACTGGAGCTAGACAATTTGTGGACACTGTTGGGGCAGTTGATGGTAAGGCAGAGATAATGTGATCCAGATGCATAAAACCTTAAAAAAACATCTGAAGACTTAATTGGGTAGGAATGTGATGATAAGCATATTTTAAATCTAAGGTTAACAAAAATTTTGAAATGGGGAAGAAGGGGTAAGAGACTGTGTTGTGATCTCGTACTTGGGCAGTACTACATCCTGGTTTAAGAAAAAAGGCCCATAACTGATCTGCAGGCATTTTTCTTTCTTTGGAGTCAGAAACATTCTTCAATGAAAACCTCTTCCCCACTGGGAAAGAAAAACTATTTCTATTAACCCCCCCCCCCAATAAAGCATGTGCTGTAGGACAGGAAGGAGCAGAAGAGTTTGGTCTGGTGGATGTGGAATAACTCCCTGCAAAGGAGGGATCACTTCACACTGCCATCTGTACCCCTGCTGAATCAGTCTCAGAACCCATTTGTCTAAAACAGCCTGTTGCCAAAGAGAGAAATGGAGATTCAGACTTTCTGAAATGGATAAGAGACTGCCAGGGTGGGAGGGAGGACAAGGCTCCTTACACAGTCACTCTGACTTGACTGTCCTTTGAACTTGGGGGGGGGGGTCCTGCTTTCTTTTGGTGAACCTTCCCACCATTGTTTTTTAACATCTGCTTATCAGCATATTGCTGAGACTGTTTTGTTTCTTGCCACAGGTGGACAAGGGAGCAAAAATTTAGAGAAGGAGGGATTAAAACGTCTTAGCGATTCCCTGTGTCAGCTTAACCCTCTCATTACATTTTGATAACCTTTGCAGCACTGAAACCTAAATCTCTATCCAAAGGTGAATTTAAAATCTCATATTTACATCCTTTAGGAGGTTCTGAGAATGAAGCCAGGCAAGCCTCCTCAATACAATATCAGTGGCAACCTCAATGGATGTAATATCTACAGTTATAAACACACTATGTATGACTAGTGGTCTGAAAAATAAAAGAAACCAAACCTCGCAAAGCAGATTTTTCCTCACAGGAAGGAACTACAGATAAAACATTCCTCATATTTTCACAATTAGTCAGAATAAACTTTAACATACGAGTCTGACAATTCAAAATTCTAATAATTAAAGTTGCAGAAGCAAACACTTCCCCCCCCAAACTTAAAAATAGTTTTACCATCCATGTCAGAAGGGGAAAGATTAGAATTAAAATGTTTGACAGCAGCTGGATTAACTAACACTACAGCTGCTGCATCATGTTTGGGAAGAGTGTATAAAAACTTAAAAGACTGAGGAACGTAATACATTCTGTTTGCCTTTTTATGGGCAGCAGGCTGAGTATCAAGAAAAATGCAGGCAGTGATACACACTTCCTCCAAAGCTGACAGAAGTGGGGAAATGGGTGAATGCTCTGGAAATTCATTCTGTAACAGCTGATAGTATTTCTGGGGGACTGAGAAACCTCAGTGTTCTCCCACTGAATACACTTACACATTCTGGAAATAATCAAGGATAAAGAAAAATCATTGAAAGGGAGATTTAGTTAACATGCTATCCTCTGAGTCTGACTCAGTATTCTGGGGGGAAAACTGTATCAGTTCCACCTCATTCCTCTCCAGATTTAATTTCTTAAATCTCTTCAGAAAAAGAGGAATCCCTTTTTCTCTTACTAGAAACCATCTGATAAGAAAGGTCAATAGACTGTACATGATCCTGAGTCAGGCTTAATAAACTACTCCTGTCCAGTGAAACTGGAGCAGGAGAAACTATATATTTAGTCTTCTGTTTCTTTTTGATTGGAAAATTAAGGCAAACACATTTTAAGGGCAACAATAGCTTCCTCAGGTATGGGCACAACATTCTGGTTAAGTGGGGGCACCTTCCTTGACCCATCCCACAACACCAACAAAAGTGGCTCTCCCTTGTCCACTAAGGGGGACCCCAACAGCTGCAGAGGACATTGCTGATTCCCAGTCTGTAGCAGCTGTATTTGTCACACCAGAGTGATCTGGGGAAAAAAGAAGTCTGGTCTGAGAAACATGCAAGGCCACAGCAGGGACACTCAGCTATGTCTCAGGCGAATTACTAGCCTGCCATGGTGGCAAAAGCTGCTCACTCGACATTTTTTACATCCTTTATTGAACTATCACTTAAGACATAGGCAAACATGCATTTATATAAAAGAAAACAAACCATGTGAGGAACTTCTGCTAGCTTAGAATTATGAGTAATGATCCTTGAGATATAAAAAAAATTGTATTGACAATTACTCAGATAAAAATGCATTGAATGAGCTGTTCTAAACTCTCCAAAATATTGTTTCTGTGTGGTCAAAACCACCACACCCTCCATGCACTGGTATATTATAATCCCTTGAAATAGCTGCTTCATAATAAAAAAAGAGCTGGTTTCCTGATAGGATGAATTTGCTACACATTTTATCGCTTCTATCTTTCTAAGTATTTTGTTGCTCTATTGCCTCTTCTATACACTTCCCAACAGTGACACTTCTTGTCTTAGTTGCTTTATAGTTTTCTCTATTTGATACTTCTGTGATGGCATTTGATTTCTTCCCTTAATACCCTTCATACCCTATATTTTTGTGGCAAGATTTTATGTGTGATTAATTTAGCTGCACAGTAACGTATCCTATTTACTTCTGTTATGCCTTATGAATTTCTGTTAAGTCTTGATTAATGTTTTCATTCATGTTATCAGACATCTAACATTTTGATATTATTGACTTTCTGTAATCTATTGCTTTCATTTATCTTTCATTTATCCATCTCAATCAAATCAAATAACTCTTCTTTTACATCATTTTCTTCTAAACTGAGAGCACATTCTTTGTTCTCTGTTTGCTGAGGGCATTCTATAGAAAATTCCCGAACATCTTCCTGTGACATATTCTCTTCAGCTGCATCCTGCATCATCCGTTGTTCCTTCATATTGGAACTCCTTCCCTTGCTGTGCAACTCCAGCTAAACATTTGTACTGGTTTCAAACTGAAGGCTCCAGAGTATCCACGTGGCAACTGATCAGCTGCTTTCCATTCCACCTGCTTTTCCTTAATGTGGGGATTCACTGTTCTATCATACTGTGACATTATCAGAGCTGTATTTTCTAACTAAATCCCTCATTTCTCAGGTACTCCATTACTTTAGTTTCTATTCTTTAACTTCTCCCTTATTAATCCTCTTTTCTACTTTCCCTTCTGTTTTCTTATTTTTTGTATTGTAAAATTTTCCATATCCAGATGGCTTTGCCTGTATTTTTCTTTAAATATCTTTGGTGCTGCTTTTTTATTGATTAGTTTTTGCTTTTTCCTTTGCATAAATATTGCATCAGATTAAATCTCTTTTTATTTCCGATGTTCATATTTCTTCTTCAGATTTCTCCCACTCTACCTGTTTCTCCTTATTTTGGGGGTTCATTGCTCCATCATTCTGTGACATGGCCTGTGTTTGACTTTCTACACTAAATCCTTCACTTCTCAGGTATTCCATAGCTTCAGCTTCTATTTGTTTAATTTCTACTTTACTAATCTTCTGTTCTACGTTCCCCCGTTGTGATCTTATTTTTATATTGTGAAACTTTTTCATATCTGGGTGCCTTTGCCTACATTTCTCTTCAAATATCTTTGCAGCTGCTTTTTTTATTAATTAGTTTGGCTTTCTTCTTAGCATAAATATGACACCATATCAGATCTCTTTCTCTTTCCAGTTCTAGCACTTCTTCAGTCTTTTCTTTTTCCAAATGGCCAAAGCTTTCTTGGTCTATATAATGTTTTTCATGAATGTGTTGTATTAATGAGCACAAATTTGCATTTGAAGCTTTTGACAGTTTTTTTTTGCAAGTATATTTCCTCCTCTAATTTCTCTCTTAATCTTTTTGAATATCTTCTACTGGAAATTCTGTGCTTCTTGCGTAATAGTAATAATACATAATCTCTTTCTTATCCTCAGTAGTCTACTCTATCATCATTATGGCTCATTTTTGGCCTGTCAATTTTTGTCTTTTTGTGGACTATTATTTCTTTCTAAAATGGGGTGGGGGGGCATCCTCCCCCTGAGCCTTGCCTAATCCCACTGTAGGAATCTATCTGTGTCTTGAGGATTCTATGCTGTTATTTTTTTCCAGTCCTGGTACCAGTGTGCTTACCAGGATTAGGCACTTTTTTATCCTAGGATGTGTGCATCCAGTTGTCTTTTTTTATTTTTTTAATCTACTTCTGTTCATGATATATGCTATATACAATACTGTCTATATATCACTGTCGTTTTGTTCAGACTTTGTAAAAACAGGGTCCACCTCATGTACGTACACACCAAGACTTGAGGATGAATTGAATTCCAGCAATACTACTCTCCTTTGCTTGCTAATTTTACCATGTCTCCATCCAGACCCTTTATATGGTCTGTAGGAAATGAAGAATGTTCAGGTTTAGGGATTTAGATACAAAAGAAGAAATTAACATATTAGATGTTACAATACTAATACCAGGTAGGATAGTGATGTGTGTGTGTTATTAAAAAAAGGGGAACAATGTGCACGATTATTAAGTTATGCACATGCATGAATATGGCTGACAGGAAAAGTATGTTTGAAGTCTTAGAAAATATATTTTGGTTAATATGTTTATTGTTATGATGGGAGAATTTAATAGTAATTTAATGAAGGAGAAGAGATGAGTAAAAAAGATGTGAAAGTATTGAAGGAAGTTATAAAATGTGAAGGACTGCAATAGGCAAACAAGACAATGGACTTAGGGATATTGAAAGCAGAAATAGATTGTGTAATATGTTCTAGTGGAATGGGGGAAGTAGAAGGAGGTATGGGAATCTGTCTGATCACAGAGCTCTGCTGGAAAAATAGGTCAGAGTAAAGAGATAAAATAAGGAAAAGGAACAAAAATGTTAACTTGTGTGGTTAGTATGACAAAAAAATGAAACTGGAGAATTAAAAAGTTATTGGTAGAACACATGACAATGAGGGAGTTTTATGAAAATTGGTTGGTATGATAGGTAGAGTTTAAAGAAAAATATAAGGAAGCTTTTAACAGTATAAAACTGAATAAAAAATAAAAGGAAAACATATAAAGAATTAATGGGATAACTTTATGTAGAAATTAAGAAAAAAAAGAAAAAGAAACGGAAGAAGAGAGACAGAAAATAGCTGTATGATAAAACAAAGAGAAAGTTCATGATCTGTTGCAGGTATTGCCTTATTTAGGAAAGCAAGGAAGAATAACAGAAGGAATAATGGATGATATATATATATATATATATATATATATGTGTGTGTGTGTGTGTGTGTGTGTGTGTATGTGCTTGTGTATGATGAAGAGGGTGGTGAAAAATATAAACACTAAGAAATAATGGAAGTTGTGGAAAGATCTGTAAATAAAATAAATAAGAAGTAAGAAGTTGAAGAACAGGAGCAGTGTGTTAAAAATATCTAATGGTACTAATACAAAACTGGAAAAGGAGATTGCTATGGAGGAAATGCAGAAAGTAACCAAAAAAGTGTGTGTGGGGGGGTTACCACAAGCTGAAGCAGACTGAGCCTTGGTTTAATATCTTATCCAAAGGACAGCACACTCAGGAGTGCATAACCCTCCTTATGTTTCACTGCAGTGTCATTACTGGAAATTAACCCAAGTACTTGATGTGGGAATAGAACCCACAGTCTTCTGATCTTCCAGCAAAAAAGGCAAGTAACTTGTTGAGCCTCTGACACTATATTCTCTGTCTGTCTCTGTGTACAACTGTATATAAAACTTTGTACAAATTTTCTCATATTTTCTTTTGGATTCTACTATTGCCCCATCCTCCACCTTTGTCCTGCCAGTCTATGATTGTTTCATTTGCAACCTTAACTTACATCCCAGTAATTTTACTACTACCACCTCCCTTATTCTACCATGAATCTCCTCTTTTTTCCCAACTCTGACTTTAATTGTTTCTGTTTTAATGTCCCAATTTTCAATGTGCCAGTTTGAATACTTACCTCTTGCCCCATGTCAATGTATCTGTCACAACCTCTCTTCTGATTCCTTAATCTGTATTTTCTCTATTCTTTGCTCCCCTAAAATCCATAATCATTGTTTGACACACTAATCTAATCCCATACCACTTTTTCCTCTCTAATCCTCCTTCATCTCCCTTGTTTGAATTCATTATCTCTTATTTTCTCTTCCTACCACTTCACTTCCTATGATTGCCTAGATTTCCCTTGATTCCATCTCCATTTAGCTAATCTTTGTACTTCTACATACTAATTGAATCTCCCTGTAGAATAATCTGACACCCTCTTTTCAAATTATTTATGTCATCCACCTCCCACATTCTGATTTTGTCAACCACTAAATCATATCTAATCTGCTTGTCTACTTACTGTTGATTCTGTTGAAGGTATACTGCCCATCCTATCCCAGCCTTTCTCTTCATATATCAAGTAAACTCAGACTTTTCATCTTCTATTTTAACTTCTTTTCACTTCTGCTATGAAGCTCAACATTACCACCTCTCAGTTTAGAGCCAAGTTGAAATCCTCTCCCCAAATGACCTTAGCACATGCCAGTTTCATACAGTCTATATTTTGTTGACACACCTGCAGCTCTTTTACATCATCCTCAATTGGGCCATCATATGAGGCAACAATCACACCTCTTATTTCAAATGTACTTCAGCACACTACCCATCAACCCTCCCCAAGTTCCACTCTTTTGACCCAAAACCATCCCCTTCTCTAGCTAACACACTTGCCACTTTTCTCTTCCCCCTTATTGTACAGTCAACTCCTCCCCATCAGTTGCCCTCTTCTGCATTTCATTTAGCTCCCTTCTGTTCAGCTTCATCTCCTGTAGACAAAACACATTCACTTTCTTCCTCACAGGTCTAGCTAAAATATTTTCCTAATGTACTGGGCTGTTCACCCCTCCAACAATCCTACTCCACTGTTGGTCATAATCATAGGTAGAGTTCAGAAACTATGTTGCCCATCCCAGGGCATCCTTCCCAATTTTTCCTTGTTAAAATTTAACATCTATTTCCCACTTTTTCACTTACTCCTGATCTGAACAACCTGCCTCTTCACCCTGTATAGACTGTACTCTGCGTCTTCCTCCTCTCTATTTCACTCTGCTGCACTGTTCATAGTATGTTTTATTAATATACTCTGCCACTCCATCCTCTGTCAGTAGTTTGTATACACTAAATGACTGCATCTATACAATCTTACAAAACACCTTTGCAATGATAAACCACCTTACCTAACCATCCAGTAAAACTTACAAACAAGTAACACATTTTTCAGGTTACTTAAACATGGCATTTCACACATAAATATCCTGCCCCAGCAAATATGATAGAAACTACCACTGAATAAATTTAAGTTTCCCTTTCTACCGGCTCATTTTTAAAATAGCCAGCATAAGTGAGCGGTTCTTTTTTTGCCCCAGGTACCCACATATTTACTATAGTAATCTCATCTGCCAAGGTCAGATAAAGTCCTTGTGTTATCACCCACATATTAATTTTTTTCCTCTCCTACTGGCTAAATTTTACGGATATAAAATTCTAACAAAGAACATTGTTTGGGTAATTTTATGCAAATTAAAAATTCTCATATCTTTGCCAGTAACAGTTCTGACAATAAGATGTACCCTTCCCTCACCAACAAAGTGGCCAGTGTACTTTCATAATAAAATTATCTTCTTACCTCAGAAGAATATTATGTTCACAATGACACTTTCTCCACCGTTTGACTAATGCCACTGGTAACACACTGCCAGCTGTTGCGACATTCTGTTTTTCATCTTCAGCATCTTAATGTCTCAGCTTAGACTGACCTGGTTAATGACACATATCAATTATCAACCTGATATTCCTGCTATTTCCATTGTTGAGTCACACAAAATGAAAGTATACAAAAAAAACAGTTCTCCGAAATGATCTACCACTGTGACCCCATAACAGAGTACACCATTTTTTTCACTTATATTCAATTTCTTGAATGCTGAATTCAACCTTTCTCATCCATTCGTGGCAGGCTGCATTTCACCCACTTCACGATCAGCACAGGCTTGCCCAGTCTTCTCTCACAATTATTCTGATGTGGTCTTTGTGGGTGTCTCTCTAATTCTCTTCCCTTTCCTTTGTGGGTGTCTCTCTAATTCTCTTCCCTTTCCTTTGTGGGTGTCTCTCTAATTCTCTTCCCTTTCCTTTGTGGGTGTCTCTCTGATTCTCTTCTCTTTCCTTTGTGGGTGTCTCTCTGATTCTCTTCTCTTTCCTTTGTGGGTGTCTCTCTGATTCTCTTCCCTTTCCTTTGTGGGTGTCTCTGATTCTCTTCCCTTTCCTTTGTGGGTGTCTCTCTGATTCTCTTCCCTTTCCTTTGTGGGTGTCTTTCTGATTCTCTTTCCTTTCCTTTGTGGGTGTCTCTCTGATTCTCTTCTCTTTCCTTTGTGGGTGTCTCTCTGATTCTCTTCCCTTTCCTTTGTGGGTGTCTCTCTGATTCTCTTCCCTTTCCTTTGTGGGTGTCTCTCTGATTCTCTTCCCGTTCCTTCCTGCTAGTTACATACTCACCTTCTTCCTCCACTTTGTCTTGGCTTCCCCATATACTTCTGTGCTGAGAATAACCTTTTGTTGTTGATCTAGCCCTCATGGGAATAAC
Source organism: Protopterus annectens (assembly GCF_019279795.1). Classification (NCBI taxonomy): domain Eukaryota; kingdom Metazoa; phylum Chordata; order Ceratodontiformes; family Protopteridae; genus Protopterus; species Protopterus annectens. The sequence continues at coordinate 808,188,482 of NC_056725.1, read as the reverse complement.
AAATCCCCCTCAATCCTCCACGCTTTTTGATTTCTATGCACCACTTGACCCTATCAATACATGTGGGAATACCTCATTTTGCCTCTTTAGCCGTCCCACCTGGGACATCTCCTGGACTAAAGTCAGAGTCTCAGCTGCAGCAAATCACCATATATTTTTTCCTTCCCACCTGATTGTTGATCCACTGCTGCAGCTCCAAGTTGCTCCTACACTGACCATTATCCATGCTCATGAGTTGCATGTGACTCCTACAGTGACTGCATGAACAGCACTACCATCCACAGAGTTCACCAGGCAAGTATGGACTGGCAGTAGATTGCTAGACATTTGCTCTGTATCATCATGCACTCTACATATCTAGGAGAATGGAGAATTGCCAGTCAGTCTACCACGTGTCTTGGAAGGGGGGGGGGGTGGACTCAAGTACCCAAAGAAAACCTAGAGGAGCACAGGGAGGTCATGCAGATTCCATATAGAAGGCACCTTACTCAAAAATCTATCCATTCCACCACTGTGCTGCCCTAATTTGTCCACAGATTTTTCCATGCATGACCTCTTTATGGAAGATTACCACATCCATCCCTGTTTTGAATTAATGCTTCCTCTAAATCACCAGATAGAGTAGGTTATCACAGCCCCTACTTGTTTTAAAAGACATTCTGCTGGAACCAGACTAGGTCTTTGTTTGCATACTAGACTGAAGAAACATTATCTTCCATGTTCACTCATTAGGTAGCTAGCAGCAGCTCTCTCTTTATGTTACTTGCTTAATGAGCCAGTTTTTGGTGTTGAAATTGTACACTTTAACTATTATATTCCTAGATCTTTGCTGAGGCACATTTAACTACCCCATCCTGTGAGTTTGATCAACTTGGGGATCTATTCTTGCATCTTCTTTTGCAAGATTTGTAAACCAATCATGACAAAGGAAACATATTACTGAATGCAAACTACTTCTAAATATTGAGAAAGGTAAGTTACTTCTGTTTATCCATGATTCAACAGAACAACAATATACTACATGATGCTGATATCGTTTCTTATCAACACAGACACAGAAATTGAAGACGTAACCCAAACTAAGTGTAATTGTTGACAATTCAAAGTTTAACTTTCACTTTGACTCTGCTATATCTAAGGCCCAGATATATGATAGGAATGCTTTGATTCCAGTCATACTTAACACAGGAAGATATTCTACTGATAAGTTCAACATTAATACTTCCAAGCCATCTGCATACCTCAGATATGCAAGAATACTACCTTATAAGACTAGAGCAAACATACAGTAAAACTGCCAGATTTACAGTGAAAATCCTTAAACTCAGCACTGCATGGCACTTCAGAAGACAAACTGGTTAGTACCTAAAAGCAGACTAACTTATGCACATAAAAGTACATAACCATACAAAAACCTGATAAGTACCCTACAGTCCCAAACCTCAACCAAAAATACAATCCAACCAGATCCCTGAGATTACATACTCAGAATTTAGTAACTACCTTAAAATCAAACAACCACCATGGTGATTTTTATATGCAATAATAAAACCTATGTTTTTTTTTTTTATTTTATTTATTTATCATTTGTTGACCGGGAAAGTCCGACTAGGTTCCACAGAGCCTGTTTTCAGCGGAGGCCCGGGGAGAAATGCTCCAGATGTTATGATGCTATGGAATTCTTTTCCAGTACAAATTTATTTATTATATATTTATTTACATTTGTTAACCGGATAATGTCCGACTGGGCCAGGGGACCATTTTCAGCAGAGTCCCAGTGAGAAAATCTCCAAGACAAGCGGTTGACAAAAAAAACATAGCAATGAAAAAGAATTACATACAAGAAAGAGGTAAGATACAATTTCAGAGTGCAGAATAGTGAAGTAAAAATGTATAAACAAAAGAGGTAAAATGCAATATCTGAGTACAGGTAGGTGATATGAAAATATACAAGATAAAAAACTGTTTTCTCATTCCTTTTTTATATATTTTGTAATGGGTAAGAGGTAAGGAAGAACAGAATATGAATATTACATGACGAAAGTTCTCAAATGGTTGATATAATACAGAGGAGAAGGGAAGTATAAAGTTGGAACAGTTGGAATGTTAGAGTAGAAGTTAGTCAGGTTGAAAGATTTAGCCTGGCTGGGTGTAGGAACATAGCTAGTGGTTTGTAAGGTGTTCTTTAAGAGTAGTTTAAATTTACAATTGTCAGGATTTTTAAGTATTTGCTGGGGCAGTAGGTTCCAGGATTTGGATATTTTATTAGCATAAAGACAGTTGCCATAGCAGTTCTGGAATTTTTTTTACCTTAAGGAGTAGTTTACCTGAAGATCCCAGGTGCCTGGGGTTAGAGTTTGGTTCATCTAGGTTGAAAAGAGCTGGGCAGTGGTCAGGTCTCTGGATGATATTATGTGCTGTAGTGAGTTGGTTTAGAGTTAGTAAGTTGGATAGTTCAAGCCAGTTGAGTTGGCGAAGCACGGTATAGTGTTGTGATTTATGGGGCTGGTTTACGGCAAATTTGGCTATTTTGTTATAATATCTCTCAAGGTTGTTTAAGTCAGTCTTGCACAGGCTGGTGAACATTTGTGAACAATACAGAAGGGTGGAAAGTAGGTGGGATCTGGCAGTAGAATGTCTGTCATAATTAGTTAGAAAAGGTTTGGCTCTATAGAGTGAGTCAAGTTTGATGTGAACTTTTTTGATTGTTAGTGATATGTGTATGTCAAATTTTACGCAGTCATCTATTGTTACACCTAGAAGTTTTGTTTGATTAATTGGTTCTATTTTTGTACTATTGGAGAAGTAGATAGTAAGAGTGGTATGGTGATTTTTTTGTTCTTTTATTGTAGAAGACTATAAGCTTAGTTTAATTAGGGTTGAGAATAAGCTGAAGGTTGGTGAGGTATTTTTCTACATCTTGGAGAGGATTTTGTGCTTTTTCTTGTAGTTCTTGGGGAGAGGGTTCAGAGCAGATAAGACAGGTGTCATCGGCATATTGAACAATGGTGGCTACTTGACTGGAGGATCTGAGCTCATTGGAGAATATAATTAAGATGAGTGATCCAAGAATGGAGCCTTGGGGGACTCTCACAGAGATAGGTAGGAGGGATGGACAGTTTGTTTTCCCATCTAATGGACTGCTGTCTGTTTGAAAGATAGCTCTGAAACCAAGACAGGGCTGTTACACTGAGATTATAAGTTGCTGGTTTGTTGAGCAGTATTTAATGAGATACTGTATTGAAAGCTTTGGACATACTGATTAAGACAGATGAGACAAGTTGACCATCATTTCTGAGGAGATTTACAGTGTTGGTGAACCTGATGAGTGTGTAATTAGTACTCTGCTTACTATGCTTAGGTCGGAAACCATGCTGGGTGTTAGATAACAGGTTGTTGTTAAGGAGATAGTCAAGTAGTTGCTGATGAATACATTTTTCTAAAATTTTGGAAAGGGGGGATAGAATACCAGTATAGGGGGATAACATGACATTTTCCAGTGGAGAGGAACGTATTGTTCTGAGATGGAGTGGTTGATTAAGATAGATATGGGGCATGAGATGAATGGGGTGGCTAGCCTTAGAAATTCACTAGGTAGCTGGTCTGCTGCAAGAGTACAATGTTTTAATTTGTGTAGGAGCTTTTTTATATGGTTGGTTTGGATGGGCTTAAATCAGAATGAAAGTAAGTTTGGTTCTGTACAGGTAGGAACTGAAAGGGGTAGGTTAGTGTTGTGGTTTATGACGGAGCTTATAGAGTTAATAAAGTGAGTATTAAATTAAGATGCTATGCAGTCAGAGGTGTTTTTTGGTGGATAGGCCAGGGGTAGAGGGCATACCTGGGTTTAGGAGATAATTGATATTATGCCAAAATGTGGGTGGATTATTTTAGATGTTTCATGCCAGGAAAGAGCACTACAGATGCGATGTTTGCTCTGACAGTGATGATGGAGAAGTACAGAGAAGGTCAGAAGGAGTTGCATTGTGTCTTTGTGGACTTAGAGAAAGCATATGACAGGGTGCCTAGAGACGTGTTGTGGTATTGTATGAGGAAGTCGGGAGTAGCAGAGAAGTATGTAAGAGTGGTACAGGATATGTACAAGGGAAGTGTGACAGTGGTTAGATCTGCAGTGGGAGTGACAGATGCATTTAAGGTGGAGGTGGGATTACATCAAGGATCAGCTCTGAGCCCTTTCTTATTTGCAGTGGTGATGGACAGGTTGACAGATGAGATCAGACAGGATTCCCTGTGGACTATGATGTTTGCCAATGACATTGTGATATGTAGTGAGAGTAGGGAGCAGGTTGAGAAGACCCTGGAGAGGTGAAGATATGCTCTAGAGAGGAGAGGAATGAAGATCAGCAGGACTAAGACAGAATATGTGTGTGTGTGTGTGTGTGTGTGTGTGTGTGTGTGTGTGTGTGTGTGTGTGTGTGTGTGTGAATGAGAGGGAGGATAGAGGAATGGTGAGGGTGCATGGAGTAGAGTTGGCGAAGGTGGATGAGTTTAAATACTTGGGATCAACAGTTCAGAGTAATGGCGAGTGTGGAAGAGAGGTGAAGACGAGAGTACAGGCAAGGTGGATTGGGTGGAGAAGAGTGTCAGGAGTGATTTGTGACAGACGAGTAACAGTAAGAGTGAAAGGGAAGGTCTATAAGAGGGTAGTGAGACCAGCTATGTTATATGGGTTGGAGACAGTGGCATTGACAAAAAGGCAGGCGTCAGAGCTGGATGCGGCAGAGTTAAAGATGTTAAGATTTGCACTGGGTGTGATGAGGGTAGACAGGATTAGGAATAAGTATATTAGAGGGTCAGCCCAGGATGGACGGTTTGGAGCCAAAGAGGAGAGATTGCATTGGTTTGGACATGTGCTGAGGACAGATGCTGGGTATATTGGGAAAAGGATGCTAAGGATGAAGCTGCTAGGTAAGAGGAAAAGAGGAAGGCCTAAGATAATGTTTATGGATATGGTGAGAGAGGACATGCAGGTGGTTTGTGTGACAGAGCAAGATGCAGAGGACAGGAAGAAATAGAAACAGATGATGCACTGTGGCGACCCCTAATGGGAACAGCCGAAAGAAAAAGAAGAATTTAGATGTTTTTGTTGATATGTTTGGAAGTAAGTTTTTTTTTCATATTTGATTTGTTTTTTGGCTATATTCCTCAACTGTTGATATGAGGTAAGGTTATCTTTGCTTTTAGATCTTTGGTATTGTGACCAGGCCCATTCCCTATGTTTAAGTATGTGTGTTTGGTTTCATTAGATAACCAGGGGAATTGTTTGGTCCTGACATGTATTTTTCTAATGGGAATGAGGTTATCAAGTATGTGAAGGAAAGTATTGTTAAAATATTGAACAGCAAGGTGGAATTGGTGGAATTTTAGTGGTGACCAATCACTTTGTTGAAGTAGTATATTAAATATAGTGGGGGAGAAGTTTATTTTGCAATGGGTGATTTTAAAAGTGATGTTGTTGAATGTGTGACACTGTTTCTTCAGTAGAATGGTGGGGGAGTGGTCACTGATTGTGTCTGGAAGGCAGACAGCTTGATAATTTAGGCTGGGTCTGTTTGTTAGTATCCAGTCTAAAAGTGATTCTTTATTGGTGTGTTTGTCAATACTTGTGGGAGAGTTTATGGCTTGTGAGAAACTGTAAAGGTTAATAAAATTAGAGGGGTTATTAGAGGTGTAAGTAAGTCAGTCGAGGGTGAAATCTCCTAGTACTATTGTTAGTTGATTGAAATAAGAGGATGCCCAGGAGAGACGGTGTTCAATGATGGGGAGGTTGTTGCCAGGCGGAAAGTAGGTAGCAATGATTATTATAGTTTTGTGGGATGTGAATTCTAAGTGAGCTGCTATCATTTCGCAATTGGGGAGGTCTGAGGGAAGACAGTTTAGTTGAACAAGTTGAAGGGGGTCATTAAACATGATAGCAGTACCTCCATTTATTCAGTCTGTCATGCCTAATAATGCTATAACCATTGGTGAGAATCTCTTCATCTTTGATATGGGGCTTTATCCACGTCTCAGTAATAACAGCTATATCTGGAGAGTAGTGAGCAAGGGCAGCATGAATGTCTGCTAATGTGCTGATGATGCTTTTGAGGTTGCTGTTAGTAATTAAAAGGTCAGAGTATCTATCTTTGGAAAATGGGGGGTTATGTGGAGAACTGGAGAGGTTCTGATTTGGAGAGTTAGGGATAGGAAATGGAGGAAAATGGGAGTAGAGAAGGAAGATGTGTGTGGGCCCTGGGATAGGATGAATAAATGCCTGGAGTTTAATGTGAGAGAGAGTGGAGTAGGATGGATTTGAGTTTAGATAACTGTTTATCATATTTGTAAGTAGAAAAAAAAAACAAATACAGACTCTTTGAAGGCTAACCTAAAGAAATATGCAAGAAAATAGTCACTATTTCTATGCATTTTTCCATAAATTCAACTAAATAATATAACCCCCCAGATTCTCAAAAGCTTTCACGGAGTGCATGATTAGTGCAGGAGCTCAAGCAGGCAATATGTCTGCTGTATGATCCAGGAACAGCCTGCACGAGAGCTCCTGCACTAATTATGCATGGACTAATCCCTGGTATGCAAATCACCTCATTTGTGGGAGAAATTCATGCAAATGAGGTAATTTTGCAATCCAGGAAGCTTGCAATAGTCTGTGCAAGACTAGTGCTATCTGCAGAAATGTACTCAGTTAGTAACCGAGTACATTTCTGCAAAATCTGAAATGGAGCTATGACAGCTCCAAATAAAGGCTGCATATCATTGAGGAAGCATGCCAATGGCTAAGTATAAGGCCATTGGCACTGCAAAGAATAAAAAAAATGAAAAAAACAACTTTTTTTTTTCGCTGATCTCGGCTGTTTAAGCATAGGGTAGCGGCGTGCAAACGGGATCGGGGTAAAATAATAAAATAAACCTAAAATAAGCGTTCTAACTAAAATCAGTATTCTGACGTGCAAGTCAATGGCAGGCAGAAGACAACCTGGCCAGTGATTAATGGTTGCTAAGAGGGGAGGCTCAGTGTGAGACATGTAACTATGCATTAGCAGGCAATCCTATGCAAATGAGGGAAAGGATAGTTAATCCCAGTTTTCCTCAGCGTGTGAGGCAGGTCCCAACAGTGTAAGAGTATGAATAGCTGGGTTCAAGACTAGGATGTAGGTGATATCATGGGTGTGTGTGTCAGGCATACTGTAAGCGGATTGGAGCCCTGTTGCTCGGGATTGCTCCTAGCTTAGCACAGCTAAGCTAGGTGGTGTGTCTAAACTTGCCTAGCACTCTTTACAAAGCCTAAGTGAATGTGAGCGCCTCACACTGGGTTTTATAGGAAGAAAAAAAAGTTAAACCAGGAAATAGCAGCAGTGTGCACATTTGAGCATTCTGTTTGTGCGGCGTGCCCCCGGGCTTAAACAAGAAGGCAATGGGAAGGGAAAACAGCAGTAGGAAGGTAATCAAGGAGAACTAGCTTAGCTGGCAGGGGAAATGTATCCGAATCAGCCAATTACAGACAGCAGACCAGCCCAGCCCAGAACACTACTATAAACTAAGCAAACACTTTTTCTTCTGGTTTTTCCCACACTCTACACCACCGGTGTATACAAGCGGGGAAAGTTTAACAAACAAACCTACAAAATGAGAAGGGCTGCAGCAGACAACATAGAACAGCATGTGCAAGAGACTGAGGGTGGTGAGGATGTGAATGCTGCCAAACAACCCACAGTGAGGAGACAGAGAAGAGTGTACAGACCCAGGTTAACCTACCAGGGGCTACATGAGCTGGAGATAGTGGAGCGCTATAGGGTGGACAGAGACCTACTACAGCAAATTGTTGAGCTGCACTGGCCATACCTGACACACCAAACTGACCGAGGGGAACCCATCCCAGTGGATACCAAGGTATCTGTAGGCCTAGGTATACTAGCCACAGGTACTTCCCAAAGCACAACTGGGGATATCATGAAGATCTCACAGGCATCTGCATCCAGAGTATTCCACCAGTTCCTGGATGCCATGTCAGTACATGCCAGTGAGCACATATATTTCCTCAACACCCGTGAGGTGTTGCCCAGCAATATGCGTCTCTTCCACCAAACAGCAGAATACCCTGGGGTAGTGGGTGCTATAGACTGCATGCACATATGCATCAAAGCACCACCCAGTCAGCAGGATAGGGCCTACATCAACAGCAGAGGCATCCCCTCCATCAACTGCCAGGTCATTTGTGATGCCCAGGACATTACAATGAATGTGTGTGCTGGCTGCTCTGGAAGCTATGATGATTCCCACACATGGCATCTGATGCAGCTGTACCAGAGATTTGCCAATGGGGACATCCCCTACGGTCACCTAGTGGGGGATGCTGGGTACACACTGTAGCCGTGGCTGATGACACCCATCAGAAATGCACACACACCTGAACAACAATGCCATAATGAGGCACACGCACAGGCCAGACATATAATAGAGCATGTGTTTGGGATGCTCAGGTTACGGTTACAGTGTCTGGACACATCCAATGGAGCCTTGCAGTATTCACCAGCTACATGTACCCAAATTGTTATGGTATGTGCTATGCTACACAATATGATCCTACGGAAACAGCTGCAGCAGGAACAGCATGGGGCAGGACCACACAGCTCCCCACCAATGCCAAGGCCTGCACAGGCACAGAGTGACCTGGAGAAGGAACAGCCTGAGCCTGCCCCAGTAGGCAGAAGGAGGCATTCCCAGTATGCCCTGGCCTTGGCAAAGAGGCAACGCATAGCACATGCACTGACACAGTAGGAACCCAGGGAATGACACCTCTCCCTGACTCACACATACAGTAAAAGGGATACCAAATATGACACTACCTGTGCTCAACCATGTATAGGGAGTGTACTATGTGCATCCAACTTAGGCAGCCCTCCCGCACCATCCACAAGTTTGGCACATCCGTAAGGTAAGTCAATCAACCTATCAATTGCCAAATGGAGTAGAATGTGTTGTTACCTGTGGCTATGGTATGGATATGAGCATGCAAGAGAATTTGGTGACTGAATGTTATGACAGCAGACAGTAGACACCCATAGTGGCACCATGACATCTGTAACACATACTGGAGTCACCATAGTAGCCAGTACTACACAGAGTGACAAAACCCACTGCAGGAAATGTGCTGTGCGACATGTGTGTCCATATGACCCACACATGCCAGTCAGGACAGTTCACATACCTAACAACAGTCTCAGCCAGCAGGACAGGTGTAGATAAACCCAAACAGAGCCTGTGCCATGGCCTCAGAATGATGGCTATGGTTACCCCCCCCCAGGCCTACACAGACTGACCACAGCAGGGCGGGTAGTGGGATGTTAGTTCTGAAGGGTAGGTAGTCAGACAATAATATGTAGGGTAGCCAAAGCCATGATCTGTAGTTCACTGGTATGCCTCTAGTCAGCATGATAGTTAGCAATACAGAATGAAATGGAGTACCTGACATACCAGTACGGTCACAGCCAATGTGTACATGTTTCACATGTCCCCCCCCCACATCCAACATAGTGATGTAAAAACAGGTAGGTGTGCCCCCACCAACCCTGTGTAGAAATGTAGAAATAGTCAGGTGTGCCCCCCATCCTACATAGTAATGTAATAACAGTCAGGTGTGCCCCACCCACTCCTGTGTAGAAATGTAGAAATAGTCAGGTGTGACCCCCATCCTACATAGTAATGTAATAACAGTCAGGTGTGCCCCCACTCCTGTGTAGAAATGTAGAAATAGTCAGGTGTGCCCCCCATCCTATATAGTAATGTAATGACTGTCACGTGTGCCCCCCCTATGCAGAAATGTAGTCAAAGCCAAAGGAGCGATGGATACCCTGCAGAGACAGCATGCTACCTGTTGGTGTACAACACAAAGGTCAGCACTACAGCACAAACTACCTGGACACGATCCACAAATTCATTACAGACAGCCATACTGGGCATGCTCACACACTTAGAGAAATGAAGGCCATGACTGCAAACACCAGTGGACCAGACATATTTGGCAGTTGCAGTTGTTAGTGCAGACACTTGTCAGTATGCACCACTCATGCCTTGCACACACAGTGGAAAGGAATACAGACATATATGCCAGGACAACACACTAAAATAAGCCAAAGGTAGATGTACATAGATGTGTGGAAGAGGGTCACTGTGACAAGGAGCCATCCAGGCCTGCCCACCCAGCACACAGCAAAAGGGCCCCAAACACATGAGGTGCAGATGTCACTCATTGCAGATACCAGCCACCAGTAACTGTCAGCATTACAGACTATGTGGTGCACGTGCCAGCTGTACAACATGACTGTACAAGGAAGTAGTTATCTAGTAGCTGTATACACATACCTGTGACATATGACCCCGTGTGCGCCCACATGTGGCGTGTCAACCAATAGATGAATGGATTATGGCCCATGCACACACCGCCCTCCCCATAGCCCTACTATGACAAGCCTGCTGAGGTCACCCAATGTGAAATACACCTTTGGGTGAGCTGTAGCCCACTAATCTCCGTGGCGTGTCCCATAACTGCTGTAGTGCAATAAACTAGTTAGGTAGGAGTTCTAACCCCAGACTTGGCAAGTGATTGTGTGTGTTTGTCTGACTGTGAAGAGAACAATGCTTTTTAGGGTACTCACACTCCTTACAATTCATATACTCAACTTTGGCAAGGCTGCTGATGTCACCCACCTAGAAATACACCTCTGGGAAGGTTATAGCCCAGTAATCTCCATAGCGTGTCCTGTAACTGTGTACTGCTGTAGTGTGATAAAGTAGTTAGGTATATGTTCTAACCCCAGAGCTGGCAACTGTGTATTTGTGTCCGTCTGTCTCTGACTGAATGGTGAACAATGCTTTTTAGAGTACTCACAATTCATATACTCAAATTTGGCAAGGCTGCTGATGTCACCATCTAGAAATATACCTCTGGGAAGGTTGCAGCCCAGTAATCTTTGTAGTGCGTCCTGTAACTGCGTACTGCTGTAGTGTGATAAAGTAGTTAGGTAGGTGTTCTAACCCCAGACTTGGCAACTGTGTGTGTCTGTCTGTTTCTGACTGAGTAAAGAACAATACTTTTTAGGGTACTCACACTCTTTACAATTCATATACTCCACTTAGGCAAGGCTGCTGATGTTACCCACCTAGAAATACACCTCTGGGAAGGTTGTAGCCCAGTAATCTCTGTAGCACGTCCAGTAACTGCGTACTGCTGGATTGTGATTTAGATCTGTGGTAGGGTTCCATCCCCAACCATGGAAGCTCTGGATATTTTGTGTGTGTTTCAATGTCTGTGTACAGAGCAATGCATTATAGGCTAGTCACCCGCAGTACATTTGAAATGCCCTACTTTGGCAATCCTGCTGATGTCAGTCATTGTGAAATACACCTTTGGGGATGGAGTTCCCTAGTAATCCGTGTGATGTGTCCTATAGCAGCTCCATGTTGTAGTGTGATATAGACCTCGGTCAGGGGTTCTATACCTACACATGTTGGTTGTGGATGTTTTGTGTGTGTCTCACTGTCTGTGTAGGGAGCAATGCATTTTAGTCTACTCACTCGCAGTACATTTGAAATGTCCTACTTTGGTAATCCTGCTGATGTCATTCATTGTGAAATACACCTTTGGGGAAGGAGTACTCCCGCAATGTCCATGGCGTGTACTATAACTGCATAGTGCTTTAATGTAATAAACTAGTTATGTAGGGGTTCTACTCCCAGACATGACAGGTGTGTGTGTGTTTGTAATTTGTATCCTGTGTAGAGGTGGTTGTGAGTGTGTGACACCTGTGGCCAATGTGGGTGGGTTTTGCATATTTCTTATATGGTGGCTCTATGATATATCACAATGTCAACCGTACTGGGGATAACAGATGTAAAATAGCTGAGAGGCTGGGGTGCAAAGCCATACCCATACACGTGACATCAAGGCCAGGCAATCACAGTTAGCAACCCTAGTATTACCCAAAGCACACTCTCAACCCATGTCTCATACACACACATGTCTAAGTAACAGCCAATATGTGGGTAGTACACTGCATATTGGCCACCAATAGTAACTACGGAGTGATAGCAGTGGGCCACAGAGGGCATGTCACCCTGCCCATCTGTCCAATATGCACGTACATGCAGACAGTGCACCTCTCCTATGTTCCCCAAAGGACACCGGCATCACCTGTGATTCCTTCACATGTGACCCACAATGGACATACCATGCCTGACAACATGCCCTGTATGGACAGATGCCACTGACATCAGTGAATGCTGTTAGCATGCTATCAATGTAGGTGCAGGGTAAACCTGCTGCCCATTACCAGTACCTGCCACAGGTTGGCAAGACTGGCACATCTGATGATAATCTGTGTTCCCCACATGGGCCAGACATCCCAGGTACAGTTCCACATGTCACTGTACATGCATGTGGGAGGTGTGCACATCCTAAACACCATCCATGTCATGGACTAAGGAACACATACATGGCAGGGGACGCACAGCATTGGCCACACACATTAGCCACCCAGGCACTGGATGGGGGATACAATACCAACCTGTGTTGGCAAATGCAGAAACAACAGCCCTGAGCCACAATGCCAACCATTGTCATATGGCCTGATGCCAAGGTATACACATCACCTACCCTTGTATAGCCTGCTGGCACAGTTGACCACCACACACCCATGCAGACATGCACCCATGCATGTCAGTACTGGCATCCAGTGTGTTTGTGTGTGTGTTGTATGGTGCATATGTCCACATCCACACTCACTACAACCCCCCTGGACATACTGACGCATGCTGTCTGATGTCTGACACCTCCTCATATTCTTTGCTCATACGACCTCCGTATGACCCATGTGGTGCATGTGATACCTGCAAATTGATGTGTTGTGGCAATCCCACTAGTGATGAGAGTTGTACTCCTGGCTCTGCCAAGTGTGTCAATGTGTGTCTGTCCCTGTGAGAGTGCGGCTGTGTTGACACTGGCACCTGTTCATGTGGACAGGCACGTGTACATCACCTACCGTATATCTACCGTATCCCTGTTGCAAATGTCACTCACCATCACATATATTTTCTGAGTGCTCCACAACAGGTAACCCATGTGGCGCATCCAATAACTGCAACAAACTGTGATAGCACTACATAGTTGTTGGGGGTCTGATACCCTGTGCTGGTAGGTGTGTGACACAAGCATGCTTCAGTTTTACTCTCCCACCTCTCCCTGACATGTATTTGCCTCTGTCTGCCTCTCCCACTGCCCTCTCTGGTGGATGTGTAGGCCCACACCTGCTTTGCTTAGGCAGCAGCACATGTATATTAAGTGATGCTCATGATCAGCTGATGGTCTCTGCACGAATTGCAGCCCTCCCCTAGCTGATTGCATGTGGAACAGCTGTGGTAACATTCCCATAGCCAATTGCATGAAAACACAATCCAATATCTAGAAACATCATGGTCGTATTGGCCCTTTTCATTCACTGTGAGCAGGAACTAGATCTGTTGTTTGGCAAACAGCATCTCAGATGGATTGGGGATTTACCTCCAACGACATACACTGTGAAAAGAGGGCAGCAAACAGGAGGGGGATGTGCCTGACCTGACTACAGACTGTAAGTGCTGCTATACTGCATTTGGAGTAATGTTGGGTTTAACAGTGTTTGTCTGGATATGGCTGTCATACATGCGGCAGTGCCTCCCATGTCAGTTCCATGTTTATGAGGAATCCCCATCTGCAGGGTCATCTGCAGACTGGGCAATATTGTGCCTTTGGTTTCATGTGTTAGCTACAGAGCATCTATCTGTGGACTGCAGAAGGTAGTGTGAGGATTGCAGTCTGTAGATGGTGAAGGCCGTGACAGTTACTGACTTCATATCCCTCATAGGACATATGTTGCAACAAATCCCGTTACAACAGTAAATGTATGAGGTTATCACAGCAACATGTCAATATGGCCCTGTGTATGTGCTGTCAGCCACACCTCTGTCAACCTTTGTACATATGTCATACATGAAGTGGTGCACATGTGCTGTACACTATAATTAGTGTCATCATATCTGATAACAAGCCAGTGATATTAGACTGCTACAGATGTTATGTACAGTAGGGGTTATATTTCATGACATAACCTGGACATTCTGTGGATGTTTGTACAGTACTGAGGTCTGTGTACATATGGTGAATGTCAGCAGTGTGTGTATTGTTAATATGTACTTTAGCCTGTGTACAGACTGTGGTAGATGTCATTGTTCTAGTTCCCCTCTTATCTGATGTTACATGCTGCCCCACTGCATGGTACCATATTGGCGTACATGTTTGTAGGGCCATACATACACATGTCCCATGCCACAGATAGCCATCAGACCAAACTGTGTAGCAGCCCAGTATATGTAAGGTCATTCTGTGAGTGGCACATATGAGGATGGTGTAGAACAGATAGTCCATATACTGTAATATTATGCTAGCTTACCATATGTGGCTGTGGCTGTGTTCACATTGGTTGTGGTTATGCACTTTCAGAGAGGTGTATCTTACCCTGTGCTGTGACATGCCTGTTGAGCCTGCTAGGGTTTGGGAGGGTGGCCTAATGGTTAAGGTGTTTGCCTTACAACTACAAGGTGCAGGGTTTGAGTCTCACAAGGGATAATTGGCTAGGCATAAAATGGCTCACAAGGGCAGTTAGCCTAGTACTAACCTATGAACCTATATATGCAGGTGCATGTGCATTCCCCCATAGGAGATCTAGGCCAGTGTTGAGCCAGTCTGCCTGTAGCCTGCACAGTGCATTGTTACATGCCTAGCAGCTTAGTGTACTTACCCAGTGAGATGTCATGTGCAGATACTTGCCAGATGTAGTACTGCCCGGCCTCCCTTAAAAGTCATGTATGTCAGACAGAGCAGTGGGATGCTGTACAGATGTATGCCAATATCTAGTAGGCAGTATGTGGCCATGGCACCCCTGTACCAGCAGTCATTATGTGTCAGGACAGACAGGAGTGTGTGAATGCATAACCTATGGTGGCAAATGTATACCAGTTGTTATGTGTTATACCCATCTACATGGCTGTCTTCATCCATATTGTCAGGAATGGTACACATGTTGTGCACTAAGGGCTTATGTGTATACCTCTGGACTGTACAGGGTGTGTCAAACGTTCCACATATATTGGACAATATCTCTGCTGCACTCCACAGGGGCATTACATGCTGGCAGCGGTACTTTAAAATAATTTCCTTAGGATGTCTGTCAGTAGCCAATGGCACACGTTATAAACAGATGTGACCTTCCACACACACCATGTCTGTGAAGCCAATCCCAATGACAGTAGCAATAGTCTACTAATATATCTGCTATACAAACCTGACATCCCCTTGCACTATGACTTTGGGACTATAGGGGCTGGGGTAGGGCTACACTCCATGTCCAGGACATATGGTGGAAATATATGTAGATATACTTATCCAGATAGCCATATATAAATGATTACACATGTGTACTACTTCCAATTACCACTGTCATGGCAACCACCCACTATAAATTCCTACAGCATGTGGGCATGGTCCCTTTACATTTCCTATGTGATGGACATCCTTCCTGTGTGTGGGCATCAGTGTTACAGACAGCAGGTAGCAATACCTCTTACAGGAGAACCTGCACACTCAGGGCATCCGCATATTTGTAGGAGGATCTGCAACTGCAGACAGACTGTGAGTAGAGGTTTGTTATGCTTTGTATAATACTGGTGTTACAGGGTGTGTGTGTGTGTGTGTGTGTGTGTGTGTGTGTGTGTGCGTGCGTGCGTGTGTGTGTGTGTGTGTGTGTGTGTGTGTGTGTGTGTACATACTAGTTTACCTTGGAATGTAGTCTGTCTGCATAGCTCACTACTGTGAGCCTATCCTCTTGCTGGATAGAAGTATATGCCTATCATGTGTTGTCCACCCACCACACAGGTACTCTGTTTATATGATTGTCAGTGTCTGAACAGCTATATGACATGGCATATAGAACTGTAATAGAACACAATTAAAGGTTTTCCATTTCTGCAAACCTGTGTGTGGTGTCTTTCCTATGAACTCTCTATGGGTATATGTTGCAGGCAACGATTGACATTTGTATGGGTGGCCCATACAGTGTCCAGATGTTCAGGTGTTAACTATAGGCATAGTGGCTGTTCCATATTGTGTGCACCTTGTACATATGTATCTTACTGTACATATATCTGCGTGTGTATGTGTAGTCAAGTGTGTGTGTGTTTGTGTGTGTGTGTGTGTGTGTGTGTGTATATGTATATATATATATATCTATATATATATATATATATATATATATATATATATATATATATGTATATCTGTATCTGCATATCTGTGTCTGTGTATCTGTATCCTGGGGATGTTGATGGCTTCCACATATTGCATTTCCTATGGGAAGCAGACTGTACTTGGTAGTGTATTGCAGGGTGGACGTGTTTGGCTGTGGGGGGATGCCTATTCGTATGAGACATGTAGTGTGTGGGGCCTTCCAACCCCATTAACTGTGCATGTGGACATATGTGCATCTGTTAATCTGCCATTGCTATCTACAGATGTATGGCCATATATACCTATATATATATATATATATATATATATATATATATATATATATGCTAACATATATATATATATATATATATATATATATATATATATATATATACCTATGTCCTTATATACCTACATAGATATATATCTGCGTACACATGTATAATGTGCTGTGTATATGTAGACATATAGGTGTAGACACATATATGTGTCGATTTAGGCATATGCATGTATATATGTGCATATATATTGATATATATGTATATAGTTTTAGAAATATATATATATATATATATATATATATATATACATATACATATACATATCTAGATATGTTGTATCTGTTTAGATATTAATATATTTACACACACATACATCTAGATGTTGGTATACATTCTCTGTACTGTTGCATGACTGGAATGGATGATATGTTTCTGAAAATATCAAAGTTCTTTGTATCTGTCATGGCTTAGTGTTAAATCAGTTTGTCTATGGTGTGCAGGGTCCTTGATTTGAGCCTTGTAAGAGTGGTTTATTTTGTTGCTAGGCAGAACACGGCCCATTGGATACAGAGTGATTAAGGCACTTTAAAGCAGTTGTAAGCAGGTTTGCGTGGGTTTGTGCAGAGGTAAGCACTGCTAACTTTTGTTTACAGTTTCTAACACTCAGTTAGCTTCTACTTTGCTTAATTTGTATAGGCAGTTCTTACCCCCGCACAAATGCACTTACACATGCTTACTAGTGCTAACATATGCTTAAAACTGCTTATTTGTGCGTAAACCTGCTTAATACTGCCTTATTCATTATGACACTGACTCTTCACATGTGCATTTCCTGCAGTACTCCAGTTTATAAGTATATGTTATTTAGTGGGTTTTGCAATAACAATATTGGTTATACCATGCTTTGCCTTGTAAAATAGACTGTGCTACAGTGGGACTCGAACCGGAAATGCCTGCTCATTAGGCGAATGCTCTGGCCACTACACTATTGCTGTGCTGCTTCATTTGCATATATTGTCCTTGTTATCCTATTCAGCTTTTTAAGCTGTTTTAACCGTAGCTAAGCAATGGGCACACCCACGCACCTACGCGCACCTACGCGCACCTACGGTTAGCTGTACTCGGATTTATAAAAAAAAAAGGTTTTCTTTGGTTTATTTATATGTAGTTACTGTTGTACACATGGGGGACTGTTGGTGGGGATATGCGGACACCTATGAGCGGCCTCGCTCATGTATTTACACTTTCTGCTGTTCTACATTGCAGGGCCATGTTTATTCTGAGAGTTCTGCTCTCAGACATGCCCCCTGCACTCGTACATGCTCCGTGTAAGCCTAGGAGGTCGAGCAGTGTGCCTTCATTAATATGCATGGCGCACACCCGTCCTCCTCCTCCTCCTAAGTGGCCGCGTCCATGCAGGACTAGACTAGTCCTGCACAGACGATTAGTAAATCAGGGAGTATGTCTTTTAATGCTGCTTTTCTTTTCTTAACCTATTCTCTCCATACCTCTGTAACACCATCCATAGAATGTTTCCTCCCCACTCCTGTCATTGTATTTCAGGTTAACCATCTGCTATCTTACTCCCCATAACTCTCAAATCCTCACCTAACTAATACTACAAGGCCATCTATTCTCTACCTCCCCACAACAATATAAAAACAATCAATGTAAATATGAATGTAACATGAACATAGACATTTTTCTTACATAAATGTTTTGCTTAACTTATATGGTACTTGGTATTTGTAGAACATTATTTTATTTTGGACATGTACATCATATAGCCTCCATTATGTCTCTGCATTTTTACACTGTTGTACATATGCACAGAAACAATGTTTGTAATATTTGTTTATTTGTATATTTAACATTTTCTGCAGAGCTTTTCTTCCAGGATATTTGCTGAAAAGGGGCAGTTTTGTGCTGAGAAGGATCATTCCACTTAAATAATATAAAATAAAAATAAATAAATAAATACATCCTATACTATTTGAGCCCTTCTCCCCATTCCTCCACCCCAATAATATGTTTCCTGTCGCATATCTCTTTTCAGCATCCTAGAGCTATGTTGCTTTTTAATCCACTTTCTTTGCAATTTTTTCTACCAGTGAACAGAAGTCATTTATTTCCACATTTTCTTGAGACAATACCAGTTCTAACTGAGTCACCCATGTCTCTTGCTCACCTAATGTATGTTTTAGGTGCTTAGTGATCCCTGCTTCTTACACAAGGCCCCTATATTGGTCATGATTCTATCCAGCTTGCTAATAATTACTTCCAGTTTCTCCATTCTACAGCTTGTCACACTCCAAATCTCTTAGACGGTGCCTGAACTGATCATATTTTATACTGTCTTAGTTGCTCACTGAACATTTTGCCTCTAGTGAATATTTTAACAGAAAGCCTGCTGCCCAGACTGCTGGGGTCTATATTACATAATCGAAGAGACACTTCTTCAAATATGTAATCATCGACCCCTAAACACCAAAATGCGAAAACCGTGAATGGCCAAAACCGCAAATTTTTTCCTAGGGAAAAAATTCAGTTGGCTTTTCCCGGAGTTTACCCTTTACCCCAACGTAGAGAGATCTCAGAGTTGGTATATTTAGTTAGGGGTGTGGGGGGCACAGCCCCCCATATCGGGGGGCGTGGGCAGGTGAAGCCCCCACTTAAATTACATTTGAAGTGTTTGTCTTGTTTCTATGGCCTCGCAAATTTTTTCTCTAGGAAAATATTTGCAGTTTTGGCTGTTCACAGTTTTTGTATTTCGGTGTTTAGGGGTTGATGATTACATATTCAAAGAGGTGTCTCTTCGATTATGTAATATAGACCCGATTGCAGCATGCATATTAAGCTGCCATGTTGAATTTGGCACCCCAAAACTCTGGTCTTTTTGTCAGGTACTGTGTGTTCTGACATGATCTATAATCATTGACTGTGTAGTGGTATTTCTCAGTTGTTCTACTTCAAAATAGTTTGAATAGGAATAAACACAAAACAAAAAACTGAGATTCTTATATTCAATAAATTAATGCACATTTCCGGCCATGCAATGAAGGCATTTCATGCAACATAAGTTTCTCCTTCTCATTCTGTTTTTCAAACATACCACAAATGTCACAGCTCTGACTCAATGTGCGAAGACGCTTTTGGGCAATACTCGTATCATGTGACCTTTCCTTGCATTTTGCCATACCTCAGTGTGATTCATGTAGTTCTGATAGCATTTAGTTATATATCTGGGTAAAGATAACTATGTTATCACCTTTAAATATCAATCCTTGTACACATGACAACAGCTGCAAATGAAAACTTTGAATTAACTAGAAACAGATGCTTGTTTGTAGCCATCCCATCATGATGACAGTTCTCATTAGCTACAGCTATAAGTAATTTCTTTTGTAAGCTTTCAGCTTTTGTAATGTCTCAGTCATCAGTGGTACCTATGACCAAATCCATAATGTTTCTAGATCCTTCTCCAAATTATGCTCTTTTCCTTCATTTAAGTACACATTGCTGATAGCAGCAACAAAGAGCATAAGCTTCTCTGGTTTATATTGCACATGTAGGTCATACTTCGGCAGTGATGTCCCAGTTATATTCTCAGCAGGCATGCTGGAACTTTTTGCAGAGGCTTATTAAAGATGCTTTAAAATGCTCTGAAGTGAAGTTTATGATCACTCCATTTAGCACCTCTACCTTGCTACTAATTTCTGGAACACTTCGGGTGCTAAGAAGAACCCAAAGGATAGCCTCAAAAATATATATATACACCTAAGGACATATTAATGGTAAAGTTTGAAACAGGCTTCATCCAACATGATCTTCTAAAACTCTGAATTTGCATCAAGCACTAGAAAGAATCTGGCACTAGACTTAACTGCTGTTACCTCTTTGACAGTTAGAAGTGAATAATGCTATACTTGAACCATTTGTTTTGATCTAGTGGATTAATACATATTCATATTTTGTCCTGTTTCATGACAGATCTGCAGGTTAGTGCTGAGGATTAAGACTGTAAGATGTTAATGAGTTGCTTATTACTCTATTCTAGAGTTTGATTTGCTCGGCTTTCATTTGCCAACTGAGAAACTCAAAGCAAGTCACTTAATCTGGCAGTGATCCCATGCTGAATCTGAAAAGGGTGCATGTGAATCATTTCCTACTCTTGTTAGCAAATACAAATAAATAATTGAATGCTACCATATTATTAGCTTAAATTGCTTGTTCTGTCTATTTGACTAAAATTCCAAGTGACTCCATGTATTTTTTGTTCAGTACTAGAACAGCACAAACTCTACGTGGAATGTGAGTCACAGAACAGCATCAGCTGATATCTTTGTATGGTACCCTGCATTCAGATACCATAAATCCACAGATTAGTGTAAATTTTTAGAATATTATTTGTATTTGACACAAAAGCCTTTGTACAGTGTAAATTAAGCATCTGTACCTGCAAAGAAGGGCTGATCACAGACCCATTTTATCTATTTTCATGCTACAGTAGGATGCTTGCCAACAGAATTCTAAATATGTATTCTTTTCACTGAGTTCTAGTAGCTTCAGGACTGCTCAGCCATTTGAGAAGAATGCAGTTTTTCTCTAAACCCTCTCACATAATCTAATAGCTGTGTCACAGGATGCCTTTGGTTATCTTCATTATCAATGGACTGCACGTTCTGACTACAAACTGCATTTTGTCACGTGGTACAGCAGAAAGTAATTCTTACTTATCTGTATTGAATGAGTTCTCTTTGTCATGCCTAACACAACAAAAGCATATCTGCCGAATATATCTGGTTGTTTTAGCTGCGTCTGCAAAGTATCTGCCCATTACAATAGCCTGCTCATGACTCAGTGACATTCGACCCAGCAACTTCATTTTCTGCCAGAATAAGACAGTAATATGTATATAGATCCATGCACCTTGCAGTTCAAACACTTCACTATATAGATTCTGACATTATATTGCATATTGCACTAAAGGTTAACTATAACTGAACTGCATTTAATCTACAGTATTTTAGACAAAAAATAATTTTTGCTCTTATACACAGCTTGTATTCCCTAGACACTTACTGAATGAGCTCAGGCTGTGTGTAGCCCCACTCCCATCATACACACAACGGCACACCAATAAAAATGCTTTAAAACAGTGTTTGCTGCAATGGTAGTTGGGACAGCATGATATTATGGTCAAGAAATCTGGCTTACATGAGTTCAGCTTTGGTAAGGCCAAGGAAAACCAAAGAAAGAATACCATACCAGATCTGTAAGGAAGGTATTGAAGTATAGAGTTCGCCTAGCTCTGTGGAGCAGTTGGATGGAGCCCTGAGTGTGACCCAGGCAATCAGGGTTCAGTTAGTGGCCCTGGCACTGGAGCAGCCAGCTGGAGAGGGAGGGATGGTGTGAAGTGAAGTGAAGAGTCATGGCCCACAAACTTCACCTGGGGAAAGGGAGGGGAGCAGCCACTTAATGAATGCAAGAGGTGGTGTGGTCTCTCCAATAGAATCAAAACACTTTCAAGAAAAATCTGCACACGTAACTCCTTAACTCTGAAGGCTGACCCTGCTCTTCCTCTCCTGGCTAACCAGCTGCTCCCCTACTATTTCCTTCCCTCAAATTGCAGAGTTTTTCCTCTTCTCATTCACTAGTATTTTGCTGTTTTCATAACTGTTGCTATAAATCATTCATCTTTTCTTTTGTGTAATCCACTACGGTGTCTGGCCTCCTGGCAGGCTTTATTTACACAGTGACACTCATCCTGTGGGCATTATTACTTACTTAGGTGCTGTTTTAGAGATTTATGTCCACTGGAAAAGTGAGCAACCTTCACTGCAGGATTCTCTCCATTATTTACCTGCTACTGTTCTTAGGCTAAGACAATTCTACTTTTTACATTATTTCTGCACCCCCTTATATAAAGGTTTGACATTTGGGTTACTTAGTACTCAGGCACTTGCCAGTGAAATGTTGACTAGATGATTAGTGGATATGCCAGTACACTGGCCAGATTCCCAATGGCTAAATGAGGTGATATCTTATCCTTATGCGTCATCATCCTTAAGGTCAACTCTTTCTGTCTCATCTGTTTCTACCTTGTTCTCTTATCACTGGTCTCTTCATTCTGCCCTCTCTCTGTCCCATCACAGCACCTTCCTCTTGCTTTCCTTTGTGAAAAAGGCAAACATGAAGAGAGGGATAAAGGAAGCAAAAAGGGCTTATGGAAAGAAAGTGCAGGACTACTTCACTGACATGAGAGACCCCAGGTGCATGTGGCAGGGCATAAAAGCCATAACTGAATACAACCCCCTGTCAGCTCAATGCAATGATAACACAGAATTCCTGGATAGGCTGAACACCTTTTCTGCAGGTTCAAGGACAGGAACAGCTCCAAGGCAGTGAAACTCGCTAAAGACCCAGGAGACGAAGTGCTCAACCTAAACTTAATAGAGGTGAAGAGGACCCTGCAGCAGGTGAACCCTAGGAAGGCTGCAGGACTGGACAACATCATGGGAAAGGTCTTAAAGGACTGTGCTGAACAACTAAGTACTGTAATGACAGATATATTTAACATCTCCCTTGATCAAGCAAAGGTACCCAAATGCTTCAAAAACACAAATAATATTCCACTGCCAAAGAAATCTTCTCCCTCAAGCCTCAATGATTACAGACCAGTAGCCCTCATGTCCACCATTATGAAAAGCTTCGAAAGGTTAGTCAAAAAACACCTGACAGTAAGCCTTCTAATGGCACTATATCCACTCCAGTTTGCATACTGTGCCAATCACTCCATGGTGGATGCCATTTTGGTTGCACTGCATCTCTCATTGGCACTCCTTGACAACAAAGACAACTATGTTAGAATGCTGTTTATTGACTTCAGTTCAGCATTCAGTACTGTCAATCCACAATAGCTAATTGAAAAACTTGTTCATCTAGGTATCAACACCCATATGTGCAAATGGATCCTGGACTTCTTGACTGGAAAACATTATGGGTATGTCTGGGCAATAACTCTTTGCAAAGTATCACAATCAACACAGGAGTACCTCAGGGCTGTGTGTTGAATCCACTACTGTTTACTTTACTAACCCACAACTGTAAAGCTAGATTCAACACCAACCACATTATCAAGTTTGTGGATGACACTACACTCGTGGTCCATTTCAGCAAAGGAGATGAAAAAGACTATAGAAAGAAAGTGAGCGCACTGACTGACTAGTGTGCCAAGTACAACCTCGACCTTAATGTCAACAAAACAAGGATGTTCATAATGGACTTCAGGAAAACACAATCAGCCCATTCCCTCATGATTAATGGTGAAATGGTGGAAAGAATAAAAAGCACAAAATTCTTGGAGGTTCACATTGCGGAGGATCTTTCTTAGTCAATAAACACCAGTTATATAGTAAAGAAGGCTCATCAATGTCTGCATTTCCTAAGGAGACTGAGGAAAGTGAGTCTACCACCCCTATCATCTCCACCTTCTAGTGTGGTACCATAAAACCTATCCTAATGTGTAACTTTTCAGTGTGGTATGGGAGCTGCTCAGTTTCAGACCAAAAAGCTCTACAAAGGATAGTGAAAGTGGCAGGGAATATAATGGGTTCCAAACTTCCAGCACTACATTAGTTATATACAGCACAATGTCACAACAGAGCTCCAAAAGAAATCTAAGAACTTACACACCCTGCTTATGAATTGTTCACATGCTTGTCGTCCAGCGGAGGATACAGTAGCATGCACTGTAAAATGTCTAGGTTCAGAAACAACTTTGTCCCTCAGGAGGTGAGACTTTTGAACTCTGGCAATAATCTCATGGAAGCCGGACACTCTTTTGGTGCAAATAAATGTAAGACAGTTCAGATTCTAAACAAATAATACATAGATGGCAATGAATGTGCAATATTATATTAACTAGATCCTCTTATTCATGTGAGAATTACACAGTGCAATAAGAAATCATTCAACTGTTGAATGTTATTAGATAACGTAAACTGTGATAATATGTAGTAGAATAACCACACTAATGTGAAATGAATATATGTCCATTGTATGTGTTATTGTGTGTATGTACATGTCTTCTCAGTTCAAGCATGATGCACACAGTTTCAACCTACACGGTAAATTAATCAAAGTAAATAAATGATGACACACATAAGCAAATAATCATTAAGTAGCAAAGCTTTTGTTTTCAGTCTGCAGTGATCTCCCTCACCCATCTTTGCTGAACCAGTCAGGTCTGTCCCTCCATTTCCTTTGATTCTATATACTGAAAAAGCCATATTCTCCTACCTGATTCCTTCTCTCAGCTCCCTTTCAGCTTGCACATTTGCTGATTTTCTTCTAGCCTGTTTGCACTGTCTCCTCTACTACTCCTTGTCTCCTTCCCACATCTTGTGTGCTCTAGTTTCTTCCCCAATTGCTAATTTCATATTCCCACGTAGACACATTGGCTCTCTCTTATTGCCTTCTCCTCAAACAGTTGTTCAAAACATTGAAAACATTATAACTAACCCATTCCAACAGCTTATTTGCTCACTTAGTTTCCTTCTAATCTATGATCTTCTGTCTAATTTAACATTATCCAGTCTCCTATAATCCAACAACTCCTACAATTTTCTACAATACAAATGATTGTTAACTTCACCTCCTTTTCTCTACATACACCACATACATGTACTGATTTGCTGAAAGGTTTATTATATTAAACTGTAAGTAACAGTTTATTTTCTTTTGCAAATGTTGTGCCGACATCAGCTCATTAATCTGTCTAGAATATATAATCGTTCCTATCTATTACAACGGTTAAATACTTTTAAACACTTAGGTTCTTTACCTCATCAGAATATGCTATTGCACTATTGTTTTCTGATAAGGTTTGTTATATTTATGTTTTTGTATAAATAGTGATCAAAATCTGAAAAGCTCTTTACCTTGATATTTACCCATGGCCTTGATCATGACTAAAATAGTTGTTAAGCTAATCTACTTAGCCTTTATTTTGCAGACTGTGTAAATGAGCAAACATTTCTCCATGTTCAATTCTATAACTCAACCATTTTTGCAATAAGCTTCTTTTCTTCAGTTTGACAATACAATATGCATTTTGCTGTTAGCTCTGGGTCTCCAAAAACTGCAGTGTTTATATATATATATATATATATATATATATATATATATATATATATATATATATTTATTTATTTATTTTACATTTGTTGACCGGGCTAGTCTAACTGGATATATATCCATTTTCAGTAGAGGCCCGGGGAGAAAAGCTCCAATAGTAACACAAAGCAGTAATAAAAAAAGCGATTTTAACAATAAGCAAAATAATAAAGGATTACAAAAACAGCAAAGCAGTAGTAACAGGAAGAAAAGATTACAATAATATTGGTATACAGGATAAAACAATACATTTAAGAATAAGATACAAGAGATAATTTACAGTAAATAGTACATGATGTTCACAAAAGGTAGTTCATTTAAGTATTCTAGATTACAGTACGCCTTTCTGAAATAGCAAGCAGTATTGAGTTAGCATACAAGTAGGATCATGGAGATATTAGTAGTGAAGACAGAATATTAGTCAGGGTTGCTGCAGGGGCATAACCGATGTGTTTTGAGGTGTCTTTTGAGATTTTGTTTAAAGAGGGGTAGGGAATGAAGTGAAGTTAGTTCACTAGGTAGTAGGTTCCAGTTTTTTCCTGCAGTGTTTGAGAATAGAGAATCCCCTGCCAAGTTGTTGGACTTGCTTATGCTAACTCGAAGTTTGTTTGAAGAGCATAAAGTATTGAGATTTTTGTAGGGGATTATGAAGTTTGAAAGTATAGGAGTGTTATTAGGTTGATTAAGGATCTTATGGGCAATGGTAAGTTGGGAAAGTTGTAGTTGGTTTTGAAGTCCGAGCCAACCTAGCTGCTGTAGATTCTGTAGATTCTGATGGTGGTGGGTTCTGAAGGGATTCCCAGTGGCAAATCTGGCAATATTGTAGGTGTTGGCTAGTTTGAGAAGATTAGTTTTTTTCAGGTTAGTATATATGGGTGAGGCATAAAGAAGAGTTGAGATTAGATGGGAGTGGGCAATTGTGATTCCAGCTGTTGGAGTTAGGAAAGATTTAATCCTGTATAGGGAGCCCATTTTTCTGTTTACTGTTTTTATAGTGTTGTTAATATGGCTATCAAAAGTTAAGGTTATTATCTATTGTAATTCCTAAGAGTTTGGTGGTAGAGTCAGGGGATATGAGGGTGCCGTTGTTAGAGATGACTGGGAATTCTATAGGGGAGGACTTGCTGGTAGGAGTAAAGAGGAGGAGCTTCGTTTTTTGAGATTCAAGAGGAGGCAACGTTTTAAGAACCATGTCTTCACTGTGTTAAATACCTTCTGAGTCAGAGATTGCAGTTCAGATGAGGAGTTGGCTGAACATATGAGCGTAGAGTCATCTGCATATTGTATACAGGTGGTTTGAAGAATTGCTATGTGTAGGTCATTGATGAAAAGTGAGAAGAGGAGAGGTCCTAAAATGGAGCCTTGAGGGACTCCCAGGGTGACTGGCAAGTGGGATGAAAGATTGTTCTCCCAGAGCACTGCCTGCTGCCTATTGCTGAGGTAGGAATTGAACTATTGAACAGCCTGAGTGTCAAGAGAAAGAGATTTAAGAATATTTATTAGCAGAGGGTGGTTTACCATATCAAAAGCTTTTGAGAGATCAATGAAGAGTGCAGACAAGAGGATATTATTATTACGGTTTCTATTAATGGAATCGGTGAAGGATAAGAGGGCAGTAGTGGTACTGTGGAATGGCCTAAAGCTATGTTGGCTATTAGCTAGTATGTTGTGTTGAATTAAATGGTCTAGTAGCTGATGATGAATGCATTTTCCATGACTTTTGTTAAGGGTGATAGAAGGGCTATAGGCCGATAATTAGAACATTCATTTGAGTTACCTCCTTTATGTAGGGGGATAATGTGTGAGATTTTCCAGATGTCTGGGATAGTTCCTTCATTAATGGTTCTGTTTATAAGGATAGATATAGGATAGGCTACTGCTCTGGCTGCTTTTTGCAGATATTCAGATGGTAACTGGTCAGCAGAAGGAGTACAAGGCTTAAGTTTTTGGATAAGTTTATAGATGAAGATGGTAGAGATGGGTTGCAGCCGGAATGTAGGGAGAGAGCTTGGAATGGAGGTAGGAAAACTTGAGCTATCTGGGGAAAGCTGACTTTCTAGAGATTGTATGGCCTCTGTGAAGAAGGTATTGAAGGCATTGGCAGTTTGATGGGGAGTATTATAATTGGCCCCTAGAGGGGTTGGTGTACTGGAGTGCCCTGGGTGAAGGATTCTATTGATACTAGCCCAGAACCTTTGTGGATTGTTTTGGTGGGTTTGCTGTAGTTTACAATCAAAGTTCTTTTTTTGTTTGTGAGTATGGCTTTTTTTGTTGTATTTCTCATCAGTCTAAATGTTTGCTGATCTGAGATATTTTTGGTTGCACGCCACCTAGACCAAGTTTTGTTTCTGAGCAGGATTTTTTGTCTGGTTTCTTTTGAGAGCCAAGGGGCTGGTTTGGACTTGATTCTACTAGAACGTTTAGGAGCATGGGGGTCTAGGATAGTTAAGAATTTAGAGTTAAAATATTTAACAGCGTCTTCAAGTGGGAGCATTTTTAGCAGGTTCCAGTCACAAGCACTGAGCTCACTTTGGAATAGAAGTGGGTTAAAGTGTTTGTTGGACCATGAAATCCTATATATGGGGGGTTGGAAATATCATTCTTTTGCCTGATAATGTAGGTCAATGAGTGATCACTAACATCATCAGGTAAGGTTCCTACCTTATAAGTTTGGTGATGTTTATTAATAAGAATCCAATCTAAGGTGCTCTCTTTTTTGTTTGGTTTGTTAATTCTGGTTGTGGAGTTGATGGTTTGAGAGAAGCCATGAAGGTTAATATGGGAAGTGGGAGTTTCAGTACTGACACATTTCCAGTCAATATTTGTCCACGAGTATTATTGTTTCTTGTGGGTAAGTAGATGACACTGAGCTTAGGATATCCACTATTGTATTGGTATTATCACCAGGAGGTAGGTAGATATAGATGATGTATAGGGATTTACTAGGGTTGAGTTGAAGTCTGGAAATGCAGACTTCTCCATTATTATCATGTGGTGGGTTATAAGGTAAAGAGGTGATTTGTAGCCCATCTTTAAATAGGATTGCTACACCCTCTTCCTTACGCTTTATGCAGCCCTGTCTCAATATATTATATCCTGGAGGGATGATTTCATTATCTTTAGTTCCAGGTTTCAACCATGTTTCTGTCAGACAAATGATGTCAAAGGAGTGAACATCTAAGAGGGCATGCAGATGGGCAACTTTGTTATTAATACTGCGGATATTAAGATGTGCTATTAGGAGTGAGTTAGGGAGTCTAGTAGGGGTGAGTGGGATAGTGGGATTGGAGCAGTGAGATGCAATTGTTGAGACATTGGCTGGGCCTGGGTTAGGATGGATGTCCCCATCTTTTAAGAATAGTTTTTTTTAGTCTTAGTATGGGATTATGTATATTACTGATCTGATATTTAAATTTCCTTACTGTATGATTAATGTATTTAATGTGTGTGAGTCTATGATACTTGGCTAGTAGGTAGCTAGGTATGGATGTGTTGTTTATATGATTATGGGAGAGAGTAAGTGTTTGTATGGCTGTTTGTTTTAGAGGGTAGTAAAAGTGAACATAATTCTGGTTTTCAAAGGAGGTAAGGAGATAGGCTGAGGTTAGAACAGGTATGAGTGAGGCTATGAGTAGTAGCTTAGTTAGAGTAGTGTTAGTAGCTGCTGGCATGTTGCTAAGTTTGGTATAGAATAATGTAGAGGAGGTAGGACTAGAATAAGACAATATAGAGAGGTATTGGATATGGTCAATAACCTTTGAATGGTTAGGTAGATAGAGGGGTGTGATTCAATTATCCAAAGTGGAGGGAATGTGGAATTGGTAGGATGGGGAAGAGGGTGTGGTTAGGACGTATAAATCTAGGATCACTGGGGGTGGATGGGATTTGGGGGTAGGGTAGTGGAGCAGAGTGAGCCCGCAGGACGAATGGAGCAGGTAGAGACAAGAGAAGGGGGAAACCTATGAAGAACAATCAGTGAGAACAACTCAAAATGTAAGGTAAGTAAAGTTAGAGGAGAGTAAGGAGGTTGGGGAAAAAGTGGTGGGAAGGATAAGAGGGGGTTTTGTTAGGTGCAGTGAAATAGTTAAAAGGATGAGGTGGAGTGAGCTAACAAACAAAACTTGGGCAAGGGATTGAAAATAGATTATGTTAAAGAGTAGCAGGCAAGCTGAGTGGGAGGTAGGGCTGTGTAAGGGTGCCACCTAGTGGACAAACTCAGTAGTACAGTAGTAGATTCTATGAGGGAGAGGACAGGTCAGGGAATAAGTTATAAGAGGCTAGTAGTTAAAGGTACTTTGCTAGTATGGAGGAAGGGTACTCAGGCTGTAAAGGTATGGCTGCTGGCTATTCTGGCTTAGAAGCGACCTTTTAGCCACCACAAAGTAGTTGCCACAATTCCAAAATATACTGTCAGGTGTAGGAGACCAACATACTTTTTTGCTGCCTTTTAATACTTTAGGGGAGCAGGATAGAAGATGATAAGATGAAACAGCAGGCTGGAGTGGATCCTTAGTCTTCAGGTCAGAAGAGTCAGTTTCCAAGGACAGGATGTGGAGCTTATTGAGCAGGGTACTTGTGATAGAAAGTGTAGAACAAAAAACAGGTACAGTGGATAAAAAATCAACTTTAGTACAGTAATCAAATATCATGTGCTAAGTAGATATTAGAACATATAATAATAACAGTGATGTGTGATGTGAAACAAATACTAAACTGTAAATTTGTTAGCAAGTAGATAAAATAGCATGGACAAACCTTGCCTAACAGCATTAAAACAGTTAATGACAAATAGCACCAGAAAAAAATATCAGCAGAGTATTCTAAATCACTGCTGAAAGAGGCTTATTAGTCAGATAAATTCATAGACTAATTATACTAGCAAGGCAATCAATAAGAAGCAAGATTTAATTTTAACAGCCAGCAGGCTATATATATGTATATAGGAGCGCTACATAATACTGAAAGCCCAAAATCCTGAAGACCAACTCCTGAAACCAAAATCCTGAAAGTTCAAAATCCTAAAAGTTCAAAATCCTGAAAACACACAGGATACCTACATTTGCTATATTCCAGCACAAGTACATACAGAAACAAATAAAACACAAACCATATTACTCTTCTTTAAGTATAAGCAGGGGGGCAAGCACACCTCCTGCTACTTAAATATATCAACTCAGAGATTGCACTTAGTGTACTGAAGTGCAATCTTGGAGTTGTTATATTTAAGTAGCAGGGGGTGGGGGGTGCAGGGAAGCTTGCTCCCCTGCATAAAGTTGAAGGGTAATATGTTTCTGTATGTACTTGTGCTGGAATATAGTAAGTGTTTGGTATCCTGTGTGTTTTCAGGATTTTGAGTTTTCAAGATTTTGAGTTTACAGGATTTTGAACTTTCAGGATTTTGGTCTTCAGGATTTAGGGCTTTCAGGATTCTGTAGCGCTCCAATATATATATCTGTGTGTGTGTCTGTTTGTGAATACATTGTTTGAACATATTTGACTTTCTTAGACTTATAGATGATTACAAGGTTTAAATGTAAACAATAAAATAAATATTTTCTCTTTAATCTTTATTAAAGGAACAAGACTAACTTTAATGTTACGCATTCAGTATGTGGATTGCATTGCCATACAGCTTATTTTTTCCAACTGTACAGAATTAGCATCACCTCTTCTAGGATTACTTCTAATCCATCCAGTGCCTGTATTTTAGATTAAGTATTTTTACAAATCACGTGTGTTGCTACTGCATTGTTTCAGAATAAAAGAATGAAAAACAAAAACTAAATAAAAATCACCTTCTATGTGCTGTTCTATTTCCCTCTCAGTTGTTGTTTGTCTTTCAGCTTTTCCTGGTAAGGGGTTGCCACAGTGGAACCCTGGTCCGCTAATGATTGGCAGTAGATTTTTACAAAACGCCGAGGTGCCAGCTCAACACCCAACCTTCAATGAAGGCATGCCCATTTACGCACGCATGTCTTTCGAATGCTACCCAACTGCGGGGAGGACATGCAGACTCCACACAGAAGGCACTCCCAAGCCCAGCCGAGAATCGAACGGGAGAACCTCTTGCTGTGAGGTAACAATGCTACCGCCATACCACTGTGGCATCTATTTCCCTCTCAGTCACAGTTGAAATTAAACTAAGTGCCAAATGTAGTGATTTTTTTTCTTTTATTCTAGGTACAACTGCATATATATTCACAATGTCTTTTGTCAGAAATAATGGAAATCACCCTTTATGTTTTAAATTCATTTTTATTTCTAATGAAGAAAGCATTCTAGTACCAACTAGCCACATTGTACCCAGCTGTACCTCTACAGATCCATCACTCTATTCATACCACTAACTATAATACATTTTCAAAGAGTCCACATCCAAAGATACAACTTAATTTCTGTAAGGTAAGCATAAGCCGAGGCAGTTGCCTTTAGTACATTTCAATTGTATTTCTTAAGTTTTATCTAATGAGTATTTCAACCAATGTAAGTAGCTTCATTTCATAAAACTGTTTCAGAAGGTAAGGTTTACAATCTGTGGAGTTTCTTCTCATAAAATGTGGTACTGACATTATAGAATTCCATCTAATAACTGTGAGTACTATTCAGATTGGAATTGCACAGTGTCATGAGTCAGGAGACCGGGACCTAAAATGAACAGTTTGAAAATCTGGTTAAAATTACTGACAGTTTTCAGTGGTATTTATTTAATGAACATTTGCTTATTACATTGTTAGCTTTCAATATTTGTGGCTCGAATATTTCACATTTCATGGACAAAGCCTTAATAGAGTCTTAACTGTGCCACAAACATGATACTACTCTGTTTCGTAACAGAAAGAATTCACATATTATTAAAAATCCTTTGAGAGAGAAATGAGCGGCAATTGTGTCATGTTTTATGAGTTAAACATTTTGAAAATGTTGTGCAAGTTATCATTTGCCAAGTGTGAGCCACAATTTAATTTGCAAATATTTGCTAAAAGTGTATTACTATTAACATCATACTGTTTGGAGTACAACATTGCCATGCCTTTTAACATGCATAGAACAACTTTCAGTTTTATTAACTAGGCTATAGTGATGATTTAAAGTCCCAAAGAAAGATTCTGGAGTCATTGTGCAGAAGGTCTTTACAGGGGCAGTGTAGCAATTCACAGTTCCATGAGGACAGCAGCAATTCTAGAAGGGATAAGTGCTTACAGCATTAATTCTTTACTAGTCAAGAAATCACACTGGGCGGAGCCTGAATGGCCAACTGTTAGCAGCATTTTTTGAGCTCCTTAAACTTCATCAAATAACA
Source organism: Protopterus annectens (assembly GCF_019279795.1). Lineage (NCBI taxonomy): Eukaryota > Metazoa > Chordata > Ceratodontiformes > Protopteridae > Protopterus > Protopterus annectens. The sequence goes on along the minus strand of NC_056725.1, from coordinate 808,155,391 downwards.
GAAAATTAAGTCATCTGATTTTATTGAAAACAAGACAAAACTGTTACTAAACTACTGAACTAAGAATATAACAACTTTGAGATTTATATCTAAAAAAATTCCTGTCAAAATATTCTGGAGAAAATACTTCATTGTCAAAATGAGCAACACAAAGAATTCAGACACTTTGTTAAAGAAGGATATACAACAAATGTCTTCTACTCTTCAGGATCTCTCCTTAAAATGGACACATTTACAGATAAACTGGAAAGTTTTAGACAAGACTGCCAAAACCAAACTGACACCTTAAAATACATTCTTCATCATCAACAATCTAAAATAACAAACACTGAATTATCACTCACTGACATTGATGGAAGGGTCAAGGAGGAAGAGACTCAGGTCCAGCTTCTCACACAACAAAATAATTGGTTAACCAACAGGTTGGATGATCTAGAAAACAGAGAAAGGAGAAATAATGTAAGGATTTTTGGTCTTCCTGAAAAAGCTGAAGGTGAGAACATCATTTTATTCTTAAATGCCTGGTTTCCAGAATTACTTGATCTAAAAGAAGGTTTATCTAATGACATTGAGAGAACCCATAGAGCAATTGGAAAACCAATATCTACAACAGCTTCTACTTCTGTTAGATCTATAATTGTTACATTTCTTTCTTATCTGGACAAAGATCTTATTCTCAAGACAGCCTGGAGGAAAAGTCTACTTACATATAAACATCACCAGATAAGATTTGATAATGACTATTCATCAAGAGTTCATAAGCAGAGGAAGAAAGTCTGGCCATTAGTAAGACTATTAAAACAAAATAAAATAAAAAACCCAACTTGTATACCCTGCGAAAATCAGAATCTTTTATTCAAATGACTTAAAAACTTTCAGCTCTATAGAGGACACCATTTCCTTCATCAAAAACAACATAATCTCCATTCTTGAAGATATGGACTGGTCTAGTACTGCCACACTAAAAAAGATCTCCTGAGAAAAACAATTGATCAGAAGTGGGAAAAAAGAAACAGAAAACTGAACTTAAAAGTCATATTACTTCAAAATCTCTCAAAGTATCTACCAAACCTTGAATTTATTCTGCTCAACAATGTGGAATAAAGTATGTATTCCTATACGTTTTTATATATCACAACTTACTAGATGTTTTCATAATTTTTTTTACCATATACATATAGTAATTCATAATATCTAGATATGTTTATAGTGACTGAGATTTGACACACAGTTATCTTTACTCATCAAGAATTGCTAGTCTAAGTAAATAACAAAACACTTCACTTCCTTGTTTTTACCTCAATCCTTGCTTGTTATGAAAGGGAGGGAAGAAGGAAACAAAGAGAAAAAGTTTTTTGTCTTTTTTATTTAATTGTCTTTCTTAAATTTTTTTTTTAAATCATACATTTTTGGTTATCATAAAGTCACATAGTTTATAAATAGTGAGATAAATGCAGTGTAAATATTTTACTTTGAATTTCTAACGGCTTTCATGTTTTTTAAAATTCACAATTTCTGTTTTTGCCCCTCGAGCACTTTACTAGCACTCAAGCTTTCAAATTGCTTCCCGTATACTTTTTTTCCCCTAGCTTAAAACAATCTTTCTCTGCCCAAAAGAATGCACCAAGAATATAACAACAGCTTCATTCTGCATGCCATACCTTTACAAGTCCTGCTAGAATACATATACTATTTCCTGCGATATATTACTTACCATGCCTTCCACATACCGTTCATATAAAACATATTTTATTTATAAAGTGAACAAAAAGAATACAAGATAAATTATCTTTTTAAGAAGCTCCTTTTGAGAAGATATGAGGAAGTGTAGGGAGATTATTTTACAGATACACAGATACTCGTATTTGCATAGCCTTGGAGGATTTCTTAAAGGGGAATTAGGACTTAATTTGATTTTTGGCACTCCTGGTTCAAAGGAGCACTTTTTGCTGTTAATAAGCACACTGATTTTTGAGAGGCAATGGGATGTCTGTACCCCTGCAGGATACTGTGGAAAATTGAGTTTGGCATTCTTTTTAGGGAGACGCCACTACACTTTTTTTTTTTTTTTTTTTTTTGTGGAGGGGAAAAGGAAAAGGAACTACTTGGGGTATTCTTTTCCTTTCATTACTGCATCTTATTTGGGAAAGCAATCAGGCTGATTTAGACTAAGGAGATCCAGAGATGTGTGCGATGTAGAAATGTATTGGTCCTGTATTGAATGGAGAGGGTCTCTCATAGATCTATTTTACTGTTGTTGTAAGTTTTTTGTTTGTTTCAATAATGTTCACTGTCTCTCCAATTGTTATGGGTTCTTTCCTAGACTGCTGTAGTGTCGTTTTTTTCTATGTCCATCTCTTGAGACTCAGTGCTTTCAATGGTCACAAAATGGATTTGTTCTGTAGATATGTGCTGACAGTCAGAAAAGAATTGGAACCTGGACGGAGATTAGCAAGTGTAATTTTGACTTGCTCTCTGTTTTGTTTAACATTAGGAAGGGGAAAGAATGCTCTGACGGGTCCTTAGACTGACAAGGCTTTTGAAGGAGTAGGAAGTGAATGACTGACCTAGGGAGAATGAGTTTTGGTTGATCTAGGTTTGACTGAAATAATATCCAAGTTCTATTTTAACTATAATTACCCTCTTACTGAATGAGTCTAAACTGCTTATTATCATATACCTACATCAGAGAAAGGGGCGTGTCATACCCTGTAGATTAAATTATGCTGATCTCGGTCAGTTCATTTACATATGGAAGAATGGAATCTAAGATAAATGCACATTCAGACTCATGTCCACTATTCAGAATGTTCAATGAGTTTGTTGTTTTATTTATCAGGATATTTAAAGCCAAAAGGCAATGGGTAAATTGCTGTTAAACCTCTCCAGATCTTTTTTTTTTTTTCTTCCTGTACCTTTTCACTTAGACCTCAGTGCATGGATAGGGAGCTCTTTGCAGAACTAATAAATGTAGTTTCTATAACTACCTATTCATCCCCATTGATGCTTATGGTGTGTGATCCAGTAAATCTGAAACTAATTCAGCCCTCCATCTACGTTTGTACATTGTCCTTATGTGAAGTTCAGCTGATTTTTATGACACATTTTAATTTTGTAAAGCACTGTTTCTTTTTGTATTGATCTAGTTATTCCTTGATCTCTATTTGGCTGTGGTTTACAATGGAGACCAAGGGAATAATAAGATTTATGTTGGTTGAAATTAAAGATTGATTTGATTTATTATAGGACAGAAATAATCGTTCTACTAGATAACTTTTAACAGAGACGCTGGGGCACTATGAAGTCTACATGCAAGGTTGTATTGGTTCTTTAAAATTTATTTTTTATAATGATGATTTTAATTCCTTCTTGGGAATAGAAAATCTAGGACACTTTCTGTAGTTCATATGTTTAAAAGGGAAACTCATGCTGTGACACTGTCATTTGCAAACTCAATCATATCACTAAATCAGAAGTTACTGTCTACTGCAGGGGAAGTTCACATTGTTAAGTTTGGTTTGGAATTGTGTTAAAGAACTAGGTTGTGATGGATAAATATCCTCATTTTAAGACTGTTATGCATTGCACTCATAATTCTTCTTTCATAAAGAAATCTCCATGCTTAATTATTTAACTGTTATGTTATATTTACTCGTTTAAACCTCATGAATCTAATGACAATAAGTAATCTTACTACTTATACTGCAAAAGATCTAAATAGATAATAAGCATGAATATAGGAAGTAGGACTTGACAGTGACTGTCTTAGTTTTCTTTTTATATATATATTTTTTCTTTTCCTTTTTTTCTCTTCATATTTTAACTGAAATGTTAAGTCTAATAAACAAGATGGGAAGCTGTAATATGGAAGTGGAAGGGTATATTTTATATATATATATATATATATATATATATATATATATATATATATATATATATATATATATATATATATATATATATATACATATATATATGGGTCTACTACCATAGATCGAAATTACACTATTTCAAAATACGATAGTAGTGTCCCACTGAAGTGAAAGTTCACTTCAATGAAAGTGCACTTTCGCGAAAGTCACTAAGTCGAATGGGACATTTCCTGCACTGTGGTGCAGTAGGGACAGACCTCACAGTTAGGGCTTGGGTTAAGGATAGTGGATAGCCCTACTAGCTATCCATTATCCATTACCCAAGCAATAACCCTTTGTTCATTCTAGTGAATTTTGCGAAAGTGCACTTTCGTTGAAGTGCACTTTCGCTTTAGTGGGACACTACTATCATATTTCGAAATAGTGAAATTTAGATCTACGGTAGTAGACTCATATATATATATATATATAGATATATATATATATATATATATATATATATATATATATAGATATACACACACACATCTATAGCTATCTATCTATATATATATATATATATATATATATGAACAACATAAGTAACTAAATGTTATTTTTTGATTATCCACATAAGATTTTAAGAAAGTAACACTTTAACAATCATACATACTTGAACTTAATTAGGTTCTGAAACATTATAAGATATCACACTAGTTGTTTAAGTAAATACTGACAGAAAGTCCTAAAACAGCATATTTTATATTCAATTACTTAAGATTAGTTTTCTTTTTCCTATTTGTGTTTACCTGCTATTGAATTTTATTCTGTGGTGAAACAATCCTATACAAAGGGTACATCTCCTCAAATGTATTTGTTCTCGCACATTTAATTAATAACAATGTTAGAAATTTCTTTCTATTATATGTTTTGCTGTTAGGATGCGTAAATGTATCTACCAACTGTAAGGAGTATCGAATTTTACAAACATTTTGAAACTCATTTCATTTAACTGATTTATGAGATCAACATTAGTCAATTATTAAACTGTTAATAACATTACTATATCTTTAAGATTTTACTAGTTGTAAAAAACTTGAAACATAGTTAACTAGTAATTCTAACTTTAAATCTTGATATCAGTTTATATATATAAATTTCTAAATGCAATTTTAACCTTTGATTTACTCATATTATCAGTATACAATAATTTTTCTTTTAAGCTTCTTAATGAGAAATATGGTAAATGTTATACTATAAAAAGTTTGATTTTAACTTACTCTTCTCATATTTTTACATAAGGTAATGGAAATTGTAACACCTTCTTTTACTATTAATTTTCCATTCATTTAAATTGGATTATTATGTTTCTCCTGGTTTCATATTGGAGCTCAACCTCTTTTTGTGTGATTCATTTATTGATTGGATGGACAATCTGATAGGGAAATTTACTTCTATCAGATTAGGTGTGAGTCTCACTCCATGCTCATATTTGTTTTTTACATTCCATTTATTTCTTTAAAAATATGTATTCAATTTTAATCTCTTATTTTCTTTATTACTATTCTGGGCTAAGTCAAATTATCTTTATCTCACTTATAAAGTAAATACATAAAAAAATACCAATCTTATCATCAACAATAGTAAATTTTTAATTTCATACAACATTCAGTCTTAATTAGAAAAACTAAAAATCAATTCACACTCAATGTGTCCTAAACATATACACATAGACTTACAACAACAAATATTAAAAGAGATAACTGATAAAGTTAAACAAAGTAAAAATAACAAAACTCCTGGAATAGATGGAATCATAAATGAAATATATAAAATTTTACCAGCATCAGTTTTAACTTTATTTCATAATGCTGTCAATATAATTCATTCTCAACACTTGATTCCTCCCTCTTGGAAATATTCACTAATTACCCCATATAAACAAAAATAAAGATCCAACTTTGTGTACTTCATATAGACCTATTTCTCTTCTTAATAATGATTATAAAATCTTTACTTCCATTTTAGTAAAGAGAATCAAGAAATCCCTAGTAAATATTATTCATGAAGATCAAACAGGATTTATATACAATAGACAAACACATGACAACATTCAAAGGATTCTATCAATGAGAATAAAAAAGCAATCTATGGAAAATAGGATAGTAAAATTATACATAAGGGTAAAAATAATAAAATATAATATAATAAAGTAGTCTCAGACATAAGCGATATTCTTGATGCTTTCAAACATCACTATTCAGACCTACATCAACAATAGTATTTTTTTAATTTCATACAACATTCAGTCCTAATTAATATTATTACCACATTTCATTCTAATGCAAAACTCTAAATGGAATTAACACTACTATCTCTAAATCTCAATGGACTAACTAATCCAAGGAAAAGAGTCAAGCTATTAAAATATTTGAAAACCAATAAGGCACAAATAGTATTTATACAAGAATCCTATTTTAAGGCTAATGATAAATTTATGTGGAATACCAAGGATTACTCAATATTATCACACTCTTCTTACAAGAAAAAAACAAGAGGTACAATTATATTATGGAAAAAAAACATTACTATGCCTCAAATCATATTTAAGCATGAAAATAAGGAAGGACTATTAACTATAGTAATAATAAAATATAGCAAGAGAATTTGGACTTTAGTTAACATTTATTGGATTCCAGGTATAGGAATGGCAACAGTGAGAAAACATATAAATCTTATCAACAGAGTTCAAAAAGGGGTTTTAATATTGGACAGAGAATTTAACTATATAACAGATAATTCTGAAACCACAAACAGCAGACCTTTTCGACTATCTTCAACTGGGAAAGCCTTTAAAACCTTAATGACCAGTCTAAACTTAATTGACACTTATGTATATAAAGAAAGCACCTCTATACTATATTCACATAGAGATTATAGATCCAATACCCAGACTAGAATTGATAAACTGTACATATCACAAGATTTAAATATGAAAATAATTAATTTTAACATTCTCCCATGTCCCTTCTCAGATCATAATTCTCTCATTCTTAAATGGAATCTGACTTTAAAAAACAAAATCTAACAACTAGAATTCCTGCCTATATTACCAGCTTAAAACAATTCAAACCATGGCTACAATCAGAAATAGAATATTTTCTTGAAACTAATCAGTTAGAAGATACAAATACTGCAATTTTATGGGACACATTAAAGGCTTTTTTGTATGGCAAAATCCTCTCATGGTACAAAAATAAAACCAAAGAATGGGAATCAGAACTTCAGAATATACAAAAACAATTAACTGATTTAAATGATTTCATTGATTCTTCCACAAAGAAAAAAGGAATAGATCAGCTAAATAACAAATATAATAAAATATTAACACAGAAGTCTAACATAGCCTTAGAAAAACTAAAAATCAATTCATACTCAATGTCTCCTAAACATATACACAATCTATCAATGAGAATAAAAAAGCAATCTATGGAAAATAGTACAGTAAAAATTATACATAAGGGTAAAAATAATAAAGTAGTCTCAGACATAAGCGATACTCTTGATGCTTTCAAACATCACTATCCAGACCTACAAACCAATATTCTTAACAAAATAAATTCCATAGATATAGATATAAACGTATCCAATATAAATAAACTACCAGAGAAAATAAAATTAGACTTACAACAACAAATATTAAAAGAGATAACTGATAAAGTTAAACAAAGTAAAAATAACAAAACTCCTGGAATAGATGGAATCATAAATGAAATATATAAAATTTTACCAGCATCAGTTTTAACTTTATTTCATAATGCTGTCAATATAATTCATTTTCAACACTTGATTCCTCCCTCTTGGAAATATTCACTAATTACCCCATATAAACAAAAATGAAGATCCAACTTTGTGTACTTCATATAGACCTATTTCTCTTCTTAATAATGATTATAAAATCTTTACATCCATTTTAGTAAAGAGAATCAAGAAATCCCTAGTAAATATTATTCATGAAGATCAAACAGGATTTATATACAATAGACAAACACATGACAACATTCAAAGGATTCTTACTCTTATAGATATTATAAACAGAGATGATCAAGAAGCTCTCCTAATTGCTCTTGATAGTGGAAAAACGTTTGACACACTACAATGGAACTTTCTTTTTAGATCACTGGAAATTTTTGATTTCCCCTCTCAATTTATTCATTTGATAAAAGTTTATATAGTAATAATCTTGCTTATGTAAAACTTGGCCCATTTACTTCAGAAGCCATAAAAGTTACCAAAGGAACTAAACAGGGATGTCCTGTATCTCCTATTCTATTTGCCTTAGCCATAGAAATAGTTGCAATTACTATCCGTCAATCATCAAAGATTTCTGGTATTAACATCCATGGACAATTCAACTCTAAAGTCATGCTTTTTGCAGATGATATCCTCCTAACCTTAGGAGTTTCAGAAGAATCTCTTAAAGAATTAAATTTACAAATTACTAAATTCTACACTAATTCGGGTTTAAACATAAGTAATAAAAAAATCCAGATATATGATATTAAATAGCAAACAAAACAGAAATTTCAATCCAAATCATATAATAGGTACATTAGTATCATCCATAGATTACTTAGGAGTAACCATATGTGATAACATAAATACAACTGTAATCACAAATTATACAAACATTGTATCTAATATAAAATCACTAACAGAAAAATGGAACAAATTATTTTTAGATTTTGAAGACAGACTACAGTTAATAAAAATGACCTTACTTCCAAAGATAAATTATATTATCCAAGCCATTCCTATACCTCTAAATAAAACACTATTAAATGACTTTAACAAAACTTTATTACATTTTTTATGGTTTCCAAAGAGAAATAGAATTGCGCATTACCATCACATTAGACCTTGGGAAAAAGGGGGAATAAATTTTCCAGATCTCGATTCATATATTAAAGCTTCCATCCTCAAACTGGCCATAAATTGGTTAAATCCGAATTTCTCATCTGCATGGAAATCTCTCCACACAATCATCTTCTTGATTGAAAACAAATTAGCTAGTAATCTCTTAGTAAATTTTCAAAATGTTGATTTTTGGCATATATTTGCCATTAATATACAATACGATATAGCAAAACCTACTTCTTCTTCTTCTTCTTTCAGCTTTTCCCGGTTAGGGGTCACCACAGCAGATCACCTGTCCGCTCATGATTGGCAGTGAAGTTTTACAGTGTCGAGTTGCCAGCCCAGCGCCCAACCTTCCACAGAAGGCACACACACACATGCACTCACACCTAGGGCCAATTTAGAGTGTCCAATTCACCTACTGCATGTCTTTGGGATGTGAGAGGAAACCAGAGCACCCAGAGGAAACCCAAGCGACCACAGGGAGAACATGCAGACTCCGCACAGAAGGCACCCCAGCCGAGGATCGAACCAGAGAACCTCTTGCTGTGAGGCAACAATGCTAACCACTGCACCACCGTGGCCACCCTAGCAAAACCTACTAAAGTAAACATAATAAATCATATTTATAATAATATCAGAGCATGTATAAACTCAAATTTAGACATAAAACTCTGGTGGGATACACTAATACCCTTTAGAATTACTAAAAACTATACCAATGGAATTCATAAAAATGTCTTTAAAGACTGGGAATCAAAACAATTAATTTGTTGGCAACATTGTATAAAAGATTTAAAAGTATTACAGGTACATGATATAAAAAAATCATAAAATATCTCTGATGCTGGATTATTTTTAAACAGCATCCTTTCTCATGCTCAAGACCTTTGTAGAATAATTGATAACTCTTCCTTTAAAACCAAATTGAACATGATTTTTCATGTTCAAAACCTGATATATAATAATTTGAACTGGCCCAACCTAATTTCCAATCTTTATAGAATTACAATAAACTATAAAACTATACCCAAACAAAAATTTTGGAAATTTATGGATAAGGGTCATATATTAAATTTAACTCCAGATGTCAAATCCAGTCTACTATATTCTGTGAAATTAACATCTAATCTACAAAAATGGAAAATCTTTACATGGAAATTTTTACACAGAGCTTTTTATACTCCTAATAAAGTTTGCAAAAATCTAATCATCTATCACTACTGTGTGCTGGAGATGTTCTATGGAATGCCCAGCTGATTGCGAACACTTCATTTATACCTGTAATAAAATTAATAAATATTGGTTTGACATAGGTAGTTTTTGTCAAGCTCTATTTTCAGACACATTTATATTATCCAAATCCCTAATTCTATTGAATGTAAATGTAACAAATTCTATGACAAGAAACAATTTGTATCTTCTTTTGACCATCCTAGCAGTAGCCAGAAAATGTGTAACCAGGAAATGGAAATCAACTGCATCGCCAACCTTTGAAGAGTTTTTACTACTACTGGAAGAATCAGTCCTCACAGAAATAAAAGTTAAGGAAATAAGAATTCATCCTAGAAAACGGTCTGTTAATCCTTTGACTAAAGTTCTTGATTTAATAGAAACACTTAATCAGCTCACCCTTCATAAATTTGACTGAATGTTATCTAAAGGCTCTGAATGTAAATTGGTAATTGTACTGCTCCATTTCTCTTTCTTTGTCAAATATGTTGAATACTAGGCCAGCTGTAAATATTGTATATAGTTATATACTCAAAATGCACATCAGAATGTTTTAAATTTAATAAAAATATTTGAACAAAAAAGAAATCACACACCAATTCATTGCTGATGTATAAATCGGGACTACTAGTTAATGCCAAACAAATGACTTGAAGGGAAATTAAGTGGGGGTATGAACTTTACACTAATTTCACAGAATGTAGAAACTGGTTCACTTAAATAAAAAGCTAATTATTCAGGGTGACCTTAATGTGCATGGGAATGGACAACTCAAATCCATCCGTAATGGAAAACTCCATCTTCCATATCTTATTTATTAGTAGATGATGCAACAAGACCTAGCCCCAACACAAGCTTGGGTTCTACTCTTGTTGTACTTAAAACTAACACTCCTTATAAAACTGTTTCTGCTCAAGTATTTCCAAATGTCCTTGATAACCACTGTTCATTTTTTTTCTATTTTGTCTTTGAAATGTAAAATTCACCACCAGTTATCATCCCATCCAAGAATATTCCTGAACTGGTTGAATCTCTACTACTAACAGAATTTCAGAATATTGACTGGCTACTTGTGAAGCTGAGATAACACTACCTAAGTTATAATTACATTTTACACTATATTTATCCATAGCCGGGACAGGCTCTATACAATAACTGTGAGAATATTTTCAGATAAAAGCACACAATGTTTGACCCTTGACATCAAAAATCTCCTAAAGGAAAGGGTTTATGATTAAGAACCTGGAAGTCTGACCCAGTTAACTACTAAATATACTATATACTCTCAGCTAAAAGAAGCAAGTAGAATAAAATGAAATACATGGAAATAAATATATATATATATATATATATATATATATATATATATATATATATATATGTAGGTGCTGATGACCCTGTTGAATGAGTGTTAAGTCAACAGCTGCCTAGTCAACTGCATATGGTCAACTGGACAGCTGATTGACAGGTGTGCAAGATCAAACAACTTCAGGGGTTTGTAAATGTGCGATCGCGGAGTTAGTATATATAATTAACAGGGTGTATGGGAGCTCATCTCTCCACATGGGGGTACACAGGACTTACCCTCTGCAAAAAATGTTTAGTTTTTTTTTTTTTTAGTTAAAGATTTCATGGGTCAAGGTTGTTTCTTAGTGCATGCTTACTGAAGTGTTGATACTGATGTTTTTGATGTTTTGTTGTCGACTTTATGCCAGTTGACAATAGGTGTTTATTGTTTATTAGTGGTAGACTTATATATCAATATCTATGTATCTATATGTATATCTGTATCTATACATAAACACACATACATATAAAATGTAGGCAGTTTACTTTTGTCAGCCCAAAACTTTGTGTAAAGCAAAATCTAACAAAAGTTACAATATTTCCTCAAATACTCCCAAAGATTCACTAAACTGCAACATGCTAAATACCATTAAGGACTTTGTCCTTTCTCCTGCATTCATCGATACAACTGTTTAACTGCATTCCAAACTGGGCTCCAAATACTCTTTTGTACAAGTGCATTCAGTACCCTCTCCTTGAGTTTAAATCACTGCCATAAACTTGTGCGTAGTTTACTGAAAGCATAGATACTAACTATGACCTGACCTGCCAGATAATCCATCCTGAATTCTTAAAACAAATATGTAGATCAAGTTTTTCCAAACCCTTAATCTTTATCTTTAACCCGGCTCTCTAACTACCCTTCCTCATCACTTTAAACATGTCTTTACAAGATTAATTCCAACAATATAATCTCCATAATTTCCAATCAGCTACCACCAAATATCTATCATCTGTCCAGTGGCGAACATCTTTAGAAAACATCATCTATAACCAGCATCTCAAATACATTAGCAGGCTTCCATAAAATCACATAAATCTTGACAGACCAAATTTAACAAATATAAATAAATACCTCCCTCATCTCTGGTGCAATCTGTTTTGGCATGCATTTGAAACTATTGAACATAAATTTCTCATAAACGTATTTGCATCAAGTGGTCTCTCACAGCAAGTTATGAAATTGCTCAGAAATTGCCATAGTAACTGAACTTTTCAAACTAAATTTAATTACTGCAGTTTTGGCATAGGAACTTCTTGTAAGTGCCTCATGATTCTGTCTTTGAATTACTTTTTTTTTACATTATTCATTAATGACTTGCTCTGAGACATTCCAAATGCCAGCTGCATTCTTTGTGCAGTTCTATCCAGCCATACATCTATACATTTTCTAAACCACTTACCCTGGTGTAGGTCACAGTGATAGCAAGTTGAGCAGAGAAGGCCAGATTTCCGTTTCCCTAGCAACAGTCTCTAGCTCATCCTTTGGGTGCCTATGTATTCCAAGGGTAGCTGAGAGCTATAATCTCTCTATGATTCCTGGGTATTTAAGACCTCATCTCAGTGGGGCCATTTTCATGAGGTGCTCATTTTATTTCAGCTGACTCCTCTCAATCCTGTGTAATAATGGCTCTACAACAATATCCTCCCACATTGCTTTGCACTCCACTATGTGAGCCCAGAAACCCTAAGAAGGATATATATATATTAAGAATGTGAAAATGTCTGTTTTTTGCAAATTCTATGTTTGAATGTGATTCCAAAATGTTGTAAGAAAGTTCTGAATGAGAATGCATACTTAAACCATTCCAAAATGCACTACTCTTTAGATATTATTTTCACATTTTGGGTCTATATTTGGCCATCGAATGGTCCATTCATCGAATGGCCATTCAACAAACATAAACCCTCAAAATTATCCCTTTCAGTGAAACCCACATCCAATGGCCATAGTTGGCCAACAAAACGTAAACATCATTTACATATGTGTATGTAAGGTAGCAATAAGGAAACTTTCCCTACTGCAGTGTGATCTTGAAGTTGGTATATATAATTAGGAGGGGTGGGGGGTGCAGCTCTCCACATTAGGAGGATTTTAATCCTCCTAATGTGGGGGGCTATACCCCTCCCCCCAATTATATATACCAACTCTGACATTGCAGTGCAGTGGGAAAAAGGAAAGTTTTCTTATTACTAATTTACCTACAAGTACTTCCATGCTGTTTACTTTCTGTTGGTCAACTATGGCCATTCTATGTGATTTTTACAATAATGTGCCTCCTCGAGGAAAGGCACGTTCGAGGGTTTGTGTTTGGCAAATGGACATTTGATGAACTTGCCATTCGATGGTCAACCATAGACCTCCACATTTTAATATGGTCTATATTAGGCACATGTTCCTGTATGACTTAATCCACACTTGTTTTGAAACCGCATGTGACAATACCATTGTGAAGCAGTAAAAGGGTGCAGTCTAGAATTATTTGTCTATGTCGTGTTTTGAAAATCCTTGTCGACACTAATTAAATATCAGCTATACATTAGAATAATGATCAGCATGGAGAACTAAGGCTATGAGTTTATAATGAGCAACATCTTGCAGCCTTGAGTTTAGTTCCCTCAGTCTTTACTTGTATTGCATGCAACACTGAACTGGTCAGTATATCAAACAAAGACCTTAGGCACCCTTCTGAAAAGGCATTTATGAGTACTGGCCCCGCTCAGTAAATAAATAAATAAAAATACGTGTCATAAAAATGTGACTGACTTCAGCATAAAAAATATATATTACATATGCAAAATACATTGCAGTATACTGTGCATACTTATTTCTCCCCAACATAAGTAAATGACGTACTTGTTGTGGTGAGGTAGTGCAGTACAAACCTCATTATAACTACCTTGTAGTGCATGGAGCACCCTGATTATGCTCCAAAGTTGGAAAAAAAGATTAACTTGTAATGTGCTTCTGTAGCATGAGCCTGACCATAACAGCATGTTCAGAGGTGTGTAACATTTGTTACTCACCACTTAAGTGCTGTTTTGATCTGTTATCAGGAAAGGGACAGTCTTTCAATCTCAACCATCCCTGAATATCTTTCCTCATAAGTCCACTAAAGTTTACAGAAGTCAGTCTGTAAGTCACTTATTTAAATTAGGACTATTTAAAAACTGTCCCTGACTCTTTTATTGCAATTATATTCACTTGCTGCCTACGGGACAGCACCCTCTAAGTGCTTTACTGGCATCCAAAGCCAGCTAAACTCTGGCTTTTTTTAAGTAGCTAGTAGTACATGGAGAAGGTAATACTCCATGTACTATAAAGATTTATGGACTCACCGATCAAAACCCTTTATTATGTCTTCTTGACATGGGTGCCCCTTGAGGTGAATTTATTGGCATCCACATCTCAAACACATAGTAACATGGTTTTGATCTGAGACAGGATCAAACCCTTCTATGTTATCATGAGGTCCATAAGTAAAACAACAAACTTCTGCAGTACATTTGTGCTGAAAGAAATTACTTTGCAGCTGCTCTTCATTTATATGTACAAGCATTCTCAAAGCAGATTGTTTTAGATGTTTTATTTTCTACTGCATTTCTGTTTTGCAGTAATTCCTGCTGGTGTATAACCATTGATTAAGCTTTTCAAGTCTCTTTAATGGATTGTGAGTTAACCGTGATGGGCTTTCATGGTTTTATTGTATTTTTCAGTAATCACAGATTGGCTTTCTCTACACTATGTGACTCAAGAAAAGCTTGTTCAGTAAGCCTTGCTGTAAGCAGCATTCAGGAAACTCCCTATTTCTGTGTGGACAAGTGCAAAAACACAAGTCATTGGTACTTTGTAAATGCTGAAGTATTTGTCAAAAAAGTACCATAGATATTAGATATTGTCGAAGTACCCAATTTAAGGTTGCAGCAGAAATTACTTAGCTAATGTTATTTATTTATCTATTCATTTACTTATTTGCTGCAGGTGTATAGAAAACTACAAGAAAGCAATGTCTAGTGCAAGTATTTATCAATGCCGAATGTTGACTTGCAGAGCACAGATAATATAGTAATGTATTTTGATGCAGTGAAGTGATGGGGGGATCTGGTGTAAGTGGGAGTATTAGATAGCCTTAGAAAGAAAATACAGTAACACTGTATTTCATGTTTGAGGAGCAGTAAGAACAAAACACTAGTCCTAAAAGGATAACTTTCTAGTAAGACTGATTATTGCATCATAAAGAAAATAAGTGAAACTGTAAGTTATATGGATTATGCATTTACATACATTTTACTTTTGGAACATGAATGCTATTACTTTCAGAAGTATATGAATGACTATCACCAAAACTGCTAATGAATCATATAGTTCTGCTGTGCTTTCACTGTTATGAATCACTGAAGTAATGCAGTCTACAGCATTGCCATGTGTAATGTGTACAGGCTACAACTCCCTGATGATGGTGTTGAATAGAGAGGTGTGCTCTGTAAAGTAAGATATCAGACAAAATAATGCATATGTTGAAAGAATACCAAGGTAATGACTGTTGTATCAGAGTGCAAGAGTTATCTGAAGCAGTATTTCATCAGACAACTTCATCCATAAATAAAATTCAACAACACTGAGTAAGTGGTTAGCTGGGCAGTACATTATGAAGTCCATTGTTAACCAGACATATCAGATTTAATTGTTTTCTATGAGGTTTAGCAGCATTATGCATTTGCACTCCACAATACCTCCAGTAATCCTGAAAAGATTAAGTACATTAGCAGAAGCAGCATATGTTTCAGATTAGTCTCAGTTAGTGATGACATGCAGATTGGTGCGTATTCCAAAGTGACATACCACACAACTTTGGTAGATGTCTGCCTAGCAGGAGCTCAGTGTGACCATATCATTGCATTTAAAGATATTTTATACTTTATCCAATTTCAAAGCATTTTGTAATTACTAAAGAAAGCCTATATATAGTATGTTTCCTCCATCTTATCCTAATACTGTTAAAGCAAATATTTCATACAAATTAGAAGCAGTTGAAAAAAACTAAATAACTCCTGTTTCTTGTTCTAGCCAGGCTGTTCTGTGCATATTGGTATACATGGGGGATGGGAAATTTATCAGAAGTAATGCAGTTCTGCTATATATGCATTAAAGAAGTAATATAACCTAAATCTGTTTGGTGAACAGCTATGAGCAGCAAAAGTATTACAACCTATTGCAATGACATTATACTGCTGAATAGAAAGGTGTGTTATGTTCAGTAGATCAGCCAAGGTAATGCAGACAGCAGATGGATTGCACAGCATTAACTGTGCAAGACAATGCTCATTGAATTTGGCAGAATAAAGTGACATTCAGGACATGCTAGACCCATTCGATTATTGGTGCATTCAATCCAAGTAAGAAAATATGGGTCCACTTTGTAATTTCGAAAGCCCAAAATCTTGAGTTTTAATACATCGAACTCAAAACATTGAGATTTTGGAATCTTGAAACTAAAAAGTGGTGCAGAAAAAAAAAATAACTAAAACAATGTTTTTGCAGGGGGGGGCAAGCCCTCCTATACCCCCCACACCCTCTGCAACTTAAATATACCATCTACGAGATCGCACTACAGAGAATGGTAATGCTCCTGTTATGCTTACCATTCTCTCCACTGTAGCACAATGTCAGAGATGGTATATTTAAGTTGCAGGGGGGGCAAAAACAATTTTTTGTCTTTTTATTGTTTTTTTTTTTGTTTTTTTTTACTTTGTAATTTCGAGGTTCCAAGATCTTGAGTTTCTGGGATCAGTATTTTGAAACTTGAGATTTTGGGCTTTCGAAATTACAAAGTGGACCCAGAAAATATAGATCAGCCTTAAACTCTATGAAATATTTGTTAGATCAGTAAAAGCAAGTACTGTGCTAATGTCCATATGTTATATCATATTGCAAGAGTTATCCACCAAACCTGCCAAATCCTTAATGTAATAATGGAGGTGAGTATAGAAGTTGACCCTTTTGCTGACACAGAAACATTTAACAATAATACATTGAATGTCAGGATGGAATTCAGTCATTTTTAATATGTTCAGCATATCAGATCATTGTAAAAAGGATTACAGTTTGGCATACATCTTCTGATTATTTCAAATAAATGTCCCAAGTTCAAAATTCAGACTGGTTCTCCAAATTTGTAAGATTTCTAACAATGAAGTTTATTTCTCTGTAAGCTTATCATATCCTATTTAGTTACTGTCTTTTGCTGTGTGAAGAGTCTAGATAGTTTATAGATTAGATTAGTTAGAGTGAATAAATGATGTATGACATGAGAAATAAGATCTATATTATCAACATTCTTCTAAAGTTCTGAGGATTTAGAACCAACATATGGGATGATTTTGAATCAACATTATCTGTTTTGTGCAGTATACCTACTGATTAATGGTAGGTTTTGACATTAGGTGTAAGTACTTTTATATAAACCCTCTTTAAAACTATGATTTATTCATTAAGGTACTACATGGCTGGGCTGTGCTAGCAAACAGAATATTGTTTGGCAGCTCTCACAGGGCCAGCAATGTACTAGTGTTAATTGGATCCATAGTGCATCTCAGCTTTATGCATGAAAGAAATGATATTAATGAGTATACATGTGTGATGCCTCAACACTGGCCCAGTAATCAATGAGCCTCATTCCTCACCACTAGCACCAGTGGGGGATGTACCTTCTGAGGATGGCAAGCACACACACATTATTTCCAGATGCAGCACTCTGCATCAAGCGCAGTTTCCCTTAAGAGCACACAGAATCCACAGTCAGTCGGGGGCTGGTTCCTCCCTCTTTCTCCAGATCCCCAGTAAGACTCCCCACTGGCACAGCTATAGAGTTGAAATCCCAGCTGAGTTTCTTAAGCCAAGACCTCCAGCACCCTCTCTGT